>NC_138770.1:412671010-412837904 GCF_965119305.1 Pelophylax lessonae | reverse complement strand
AAAAATGTGGCTTTACCGGACCCTTTTTGCATCTTGTCTCCGCTATGTATGAGTCCCCTACTGCTAAAGTTGTTACTTCCAACCATATTTCTGGCACCATCCCTCTATACAAGCGTACTCGTCAGGGCTGTCCCCTCTCCTCTCGCCTCTTCAACCTAGCATCGAGCCACTTTCTCGCTATCTCACTTTTAATGCTCCCCTCAAAGGTGTTTCTATCAGTCAGGAGGAACTTAGATCCACCCTGTTCACTGATGACACACTACTATTCACCTCCGATCCCGCTCATGATGCTCACACCATCAAAATGATAGATTCAGGCTTTTTTCGGGGCTTCGCATAAACTATCCAATAAGTGAAATCCCCCCCCCCCCCCACCTGAGCGATGCACATTTCTTGCACTGGACCTCTTCTTCCCCCTTTTCCATAGCCAAATCCCATATAAAATACCTACGTGTTTTAGTTGGAAAATCTCCCTCCTCTTTATATCATCTTAATTACACCCTGCTTCTCAAGAAAATTTCAAAAGAATTAGATAGCTGGGCAAAGATTCCTCTCTCCCTTGTAGGCAGGTGCCATCTATTCAAGATGGTGAGCTTTCCCAAATTGTTATACCTCATGCAGACCCTCCCCCTTCTTATCAAACATGACAACATTAGACGCCTTCACAAATCTGTTTCTGCATTCATATGGTCTATAAAAAAAAGTCCCAAATAGCCCTTAGCAAATTATTCCCTCCCAGACTCAGCAGACATTAGACTTTACAACCTCTGCTGGTTATTGAGAGTGGGTATGGATTGGATAAATGGCATCTCTGATTTTTCTAACCATTCACTGTAATCACAGCTGGTGGGTCCTTTGAATCTAGCAGCTATACTACACTGTAAACTGGGTGACATGCCTCTTTCTTTGAGACAAAATGTCCTTCTTAGAGATACCTGAGCAGCTTGGAGGGAGCTCAGGAAAAAGCTGTGTTCCCCCCAAATGATATCTCAATATTTACCCATCAAAGGTCATACCGCCCTGAGATCACTACATCTAGAATTGGTTTATGCATATGGGCCTCCCATGGTTTAAAATACTTTGCCCAATTGTGTGATCCCACCTTGGGATCCCCCATTTCTTTTCAGACTCTTCACGAGACTTACAAAATCCCTCCAAGCCACTACCTGTACATACACCAGCTCATAGCCTATGCCAACTATATTGCTGAAGGAACCGCTATAACTCTCCCACCTATACTGCCCCATACAGTCTCTGCTGCTGTAAACGTCCAAGGACTCCTCTAATACCTCATGGGATAAGGCCTTCTCCTGCACCAGCTCTAAACCCTACATTTTAGCAGGTTTCAACTCGACCTGTCTATTTATCTGCAACGCATTCTGGAGAGAGCAGCAGCTTAAAATTTTGTTTCATGCCTATACACCCTTCTCTTCCTCACCTCTACATTCTCCGCAACAAGGATGCTCCTGGTGCTTGACCCACTGTCCTTCTCTACATCATAGACTCTGGTCATGTCGCTCAGTATCATCCTTCTGGGACCAAGTTGAACTTCTTGTCTTCAAGGTCACTGGATTAAAACCCACAATAAATCTTTTCTCTTTATTATTTGGATACCTGGACAAACTTCCCTTGTTTCCATCCGGACCACAGGGCAAGCTTTGAACCTCTATCTGAAACTGAGGGGACCCTGCGCTTATGGATAAAGTGCTAATGTGCCGAATGAGTGCTAAATGCTAATAAATGTGAAAAGAAGTTTAAAGCTGCAAGCTGCAGTGAAAAAGTGCTAAGTGCTCTTTTAAGATATGTAAAACTGTGATTGCAGCGCTGCTCTAATAAATAATAATCACCAGAAATATATAAATATATAAAATTGATCAACTTCAGAATAAATACATAATATATAAAGATCATAAAGTGCTGTTGAATTAAACATCCATTCCTGTTATATCTGTGTAAGTACAATTAAATGTCCGTTAAATCATCATATAGTGAAGAATCTTCTTCAAACCATACAGGTGCTCAAGTGCTCGATCTGTGCTTGATTTGGGGTCTCCCCCTTCTAATTATCTACTCACCGCAAAATGCTTGTTATCGGGCATGTACGAGCTGTTGATCCCTGCTTCTCCACTTAATGTCCGGTTAATGCTGTGAGTAAAGCTTCATCCCCGATATCCTCAAGTAAAGAAAGCCATTCATGGTGAAGATCGTTTGAAAAGCATTTATTTGGGGTAAAACAATGGGGGTATACTCACAAACATAGTAAAAAACACATGCAGAAATACAGAGAGCGGCTCGGCGGCTAGGCTGCTCCCGCAGCATCTACTTCACCGGCCGGAGGTCACGTGGTACTCGCTCGACCAATCGCTAGACGCGTTTCGATGTAAAACACATCGTCATCTGTAGCTCTGTAGATCTTTATATATTTATATATTATGTATTTATTCTGAAGTTGATCAATTTTATATATTTATATATTTCTGGTGATTATTATTTATTAGAGCAGCGCTGCAATCACAGTTTTACATTTGAACCTCTATCGCCACGACCCATAAAGCTTGGATTACAACATGCTAGCAAGAAGAGTTATTCTTCGCAACTGGACCTCCCCTACCCCTCTGACTGTACAAGAGGTTAAATCTGATCTGAATGCTCTACTTAGCAAAGAATATCTGGACTGGACAATCTACAAGGCTGACCCCTACAGCTTTTGGAAAAAGTGGTTTGCCTACAAAGACAAACAAAATATATCTCAACCTCCTCAAAGCCATACACCCGCCCAATATGCACTCTTCTTGGATGAGTCCCCCCTCCCTCGAATAACATTTCCCCTCATTTTTATCACTTTCAACTACGACTCTCACTTGAACGCCCATCTTATTCCTACCGAGAATATGTCATGATGTTCACCCGGATATCTATGATCTGCTAGTTTTCACTATATACCCCACTACAACACTACTATTGTCTCCCTCCCCTAGCTTTTGACTGAGATGGGGACACCAGATGTCAGGCAAGTTCTTGATTCCTGCTGGTGTATGCTACATCATCTTCTCTACCTTAGTTTGTCCTCTCCTCCCTCCCCTCCGTCCCTCCCCTCCCCCTCCTGCTGTTTACTATTTTTTAGTGCACTTCTCTCCTCACCTAACCCTCTCTCCCCTACCTTCCCCCCCTTCTCTCCCTCCCCCTCCCCTCTCTCCAAGGGTTCCCAAGCTTCCCCTCCTTCCCTAATACTCACTAACCTTTTATGCTGTTTTGCCATCAGTTCATTAGTCTCTTTCGTTGAGCCCTTTTAGTCCTAGTTGTTGTTAACTTTTCCATTATGGATATTGTACCTATAATGTCACTAGGTCACGCATTGTTCTGTGATCTCACCTTTTTGTATTTGACTATGTTGTTTTTCTTTATTGCAAAATGCCAATAAAAACTTCTTTAAAAAAAATGACCACACTAGTCATGATAGCAAAGTATGGTCAGTTCTCTGAGTGTACTGGTAACTGAGTCTGCTCTCTCTCAATGATCAGACTTGTTTTGACATACCCCCCCCTGTGCAGCCATATACTGGGAAGACCAGTGTGTGCTGTTTCTCCTCCCCCAGCTCTTTTGCAGCTGAGAACAGAGGGAATGTAAAAAAAGGGGGGGGGGAATATATATATACAGTATCTTACAAAAGTGAGTACACCCCTCACATTTTTGTAAATATTTTATTACATCTTTTAATGTGACAACACTGAAGAAATTACACTTTGCTACAATGTAAAGTAGTGAGAGTACAGATTGTATAACGGTGTAAATTTGCTGTCCCCTCAAAATCACAAACAGCCATTAATATCTAAACTGCTGGCAACAAAAGTGAGTATACCCCTAAGGTAAAGTGTCTAAATTTGTCCCAAAGTGTCAATATTTGGTGTGGCCACCATTATTTTCCAGCACTGCCTTAACCCTCTTGGGCATGGAGTTTACCAGAGCTTCACAGGTTGCCACTGGAGTCCCCTTCAACTCCCCCATGATGACATTATGGAGCTGGTGGATGTTAGAGACCTTGCGATCCTCCACATTCCATTTGAGGATGCTCCACAGATGCTCAATAGGGTTTAGGTCTGGAGACATTCTTGGCCAGTCCATAACCTTTACCCTTAGCTTCTTTAGCAAGGCAGTGGTCATCTTGGAGGTGTGTTTGGGGTCGTTATCATGTTGGAATACTGCCCTGTGGCCCAGTCTCCGAAAGGAGGGGATCGTGCTCTGCTTCAGTATGTCACAGTACATGTTGGCATTCATGGTTCCCTCAATGAACTGTAGCTTCCCAGTGCCAGCAGCACTCATGCAGCCCCAGACCATGATACTCCCACCACCATGCTTGACCTGACACACTTGTCTTTGTACTCCTCACCTGGTTGCCACCACACATGCTTGACACCATCTGAACCAAAAAAGTTTATCTTGGTCTCATCAGACCACAGGACATGGTTCCAGTAATCCATGTCCTTGGTCTGCTTGTCTTCAGCAAACTGTTTGCGGGGTTTCTTGTGCATCATCTTTAGAAGAGGCTTCCTTCTGGAACAACAGCCATGTAGACTAATTTGATGCAGTGTGCGGCGTATGGTCTTAGCACTGACAGGCTGACCCCCCACCCCTTCAACCTCTGCAGCAATGCTGGCAGCACTCATACGTCTATTTCTCAAAGACAACCTCTGGATATGATGCTGAGCACGTGCACTCAACTTCTTTGGTCGACCATGGCGAGGCCTGTTCTGAGTGGGACCTGTCTTTTTAAACGGCTGTATGGTCTTGCCCACCGTGCTGCAGCTCAGTTTCAGTATCTTGGCAATCTTCTTATAGCCTAGGCCATCTTTATGTAGAGCAACAATTCTTTTTTTCAGATCCTCAGAGAGTTCTTTGCCATAAGGTGCCATGTTGAACTTCCAGTGACCAGTATAAGAGAGTGAGAGCGATAACACCAAATGTAACACATCCACTCCCCATTCACACCTAAGTCCTTGTAACACTAAGGAGTCACATGACACCAGGGAGGGAAAATAGCAAATTTAGCCCAATTTGAACATTTTCACTAAGGGGTACACTCTCTTTTGTTGCCAGTGGTTTAGACGTTAATGGCTGTGTGTTAAGTTGTTTTGAGGGGACAGCAAATTTACAAGCTGTACACTCACTACATTGTAGCAAAGTGTCATTTCTTCAGTGTTGTCACATGAAAAGATATAATAAAATATTTATAAAAATGTGAGGGGTGTACTTACTTTTGTGAGATAGTGTATATAGAATCTGAATCCAAATTATGTTAAAGTAGTGAAAGCATATGCAACCAAAAATTATGACAATTTAGTTCAAGGTTGATCTCCAAGGAGAAAATACAAATAGCCCTTTATATAATCTAGATCTGCCAGCTGAGCAGAAAAGGAATGCAAAGTGGATTTTGTTAAACGGTCATCACTACTAACATAAGAAGCACAGTGGTGGATTATGTGACAGTAAATTCAGTTACGTTTTGTTCGGTTTCAGGGGCAATGAAAAAGAAAGCAACTGAGTAGTTGTGGTAGCAATGGGATACATTTTTTTTTTTTTTTGTCACTGTGTCTTTAGGTCACACAGATGTGAACAGGCACCATTGACAAGAATAGGCTGTGACTTGTCCTGCGACTTTGATGTACAAAGTTGTATGACAAGTCGCACAAGTGTGAAAGGAGCCTTAATAGCTGGCTGCACTATAACATGAACATTTGTTGTTTTTTCTTTTTTTAAAACTATTAAAATTATATCCTGGAAGGTATTTATTCAATGTATGGTTGTATGGTATTTAAATCCATGGTTACCTAGTTTGCAATTTTAGATTATGGCTTACAGAACTGAATACAATCCAGGTGTAGTAGACGCTGCTATTCCACTGTAAGCATACTGTCCAGCCTGTTGTGGTGCATGTGAAAATAATTAAATCACTTTGCTTACAACCACTTAGTCTTATATGGGAGATTTAAGACTAAGTATTGCCTGTTCCCTAAAATGATTTATCACAGAAGAATTGGTTACCTACCTTACATAATATTACAGGTCACATTTTCTACATATTTTTTTTTTTCATGTTTAACCACTTTACGATCGCCCACCACAGTCGCTCGCTCTCAGGAGGCTAGGGGGCGAGCTCCCGCCGGCGCGCTCCCACCTCCGCTCGTCAGCGGGGAAGCCGATGCGTGTGACAGGCAGCTCCGATTGCCTCCTGACACCCGCGAACATTCCCCGCTGAGAGAGAAGAACGGTCAGCTGTTGTAAACACAGCTGACCGTTCTTCTCCCTGCAATGATCATAGAGCCCATGTGATCCTCCTATATAGGATCACATGTCTCTATGGTCATTTCAGAAGCCCCCCCACAGTTAGAATCAATCCCCTAGGCTCACATTTAACCCCTTGATCACCCATAATGTTAACCCCTTCCCTGCCAGTGTCATTTTTACAGTAACAGTGCATATTTTTAGCACTGATTACTGTAGTAATGTCATTGGTCCCCCCAAAAGTGTCAAAAATATCAGTCAGGGGTCCAATCTGTCCGCCACAATGTCGCAGTCCTGCAACAAATCTCAGATTGCCGCCATTACTAGAAAAATAAATAAATAAAGAAAAATTACATAAATCTTTCCTGTAGTTAGTAGACACGATTACTTTTGCGCAAACCAATTAAAATACGCTTATTGCAATTTTTTTTACCAAAAATATGTAGCAGAAAACAAATTGGCCTAAAATGTTAAAAAATGTAGATTTTTACATTTTTTTTTGAGAATGTCATACAGCAGAATGTGAAAAATATTGTTTTTTTTTTTTTTTTTTTTAAATTGTCGCTGTTTTTTTGTTTATTTATGCACAGCGTCACACGACCACGCCATTGTCCCTTAAAGCAACACAGTGCCGAATCGCAAAATAGGGCCTGGTCATTAGGGGGGAAAACCTTCCTGTCTTATGCCCCATACACACGTGCAGATTATCTGCAGACTTTTGTCTGCAGACTTACCAAAACCATATAATATGAGGTCAAACCTAAACACTTTCAATTTGTATGCAATCCGGCAGGCCCTTGCACTACATAGAAAAGGTAAGTCTGCAGACAAAAGTCTGCAGATAATCTGCACGTGTGTATGGGGCTTTAAAGTGGTTAAACCTTGGTGGCAGGGGCTAAGGAGTGAGTTAAATCTTGATTTTAAACTTTAAAGTGCACTGTATCCTCCCTATCACTTTTTCTTAAAAAATACATTTAACACATTTTTACATTAAACATAAGCGGGTTGGTGGTTTTGGTAATGTAGACTTGCAGGACTACTACCTGCCAACACAGTTGGCTCAGCTCAGACACTGGTTTCATCCCTCACCTGATGTTCTTTGGGTAAGTATTGAAACTGCACTCCTGAAACTCCCACATCTTCATGCCTTTTTGTACCCAGGCAGTACATATGCCCATAGCAAGGTTAGAAATACATATCACATACCTCTCTGTTCAAAAATAGCTTAGACAGGGTATCTTATGGATAAAGGATCTGGTCATTGTTGTCTGAATTACCTAAAGTGTATACCATGCCAGCCTCGGAGGATTATACGTACATCTGCAATGCTCGTTTTTTGACTAAGCACCCTCCACCTGTGGCCCACTTTCCTCCTCAAATATGGATATATATTACCACCCCCTTTACTTCTGCGAAAGGTATCTTTCTCTTTTACAATACCTTTCAATACAAATTAGTGTTCTGTAAAACTAACCCTAAATTTGGAAGGAGAGCTTAACCAATCCTGCACAACATTGCAATGGCTGTTTGCATTTAAATATACCTATAGTAAATTTTAATGTGTCACCCACTGGGAATTAGCACAAAAAATCACTTTAGTATCTGACCCCTTTTCACCTGGCTAAATTTTACTCTTCTAAATCCCCTCTATGTAGCACGTCTCCAAAGTCACACAATTTCCAGCGCGACTTTGGAGCGTGACTTTTGGTGCAATGAAAGTTGCATCAAAAGTCACACCAAAGTAGTGCAGGCACCTTTTCAAAGTCACTATGTCTTTAGGTCACACAGATGTGAATGAGCACCATTGAAAAGAATGGGCTGCGACTTTGATGTCCAAAGTTGAATCACAAATCGCATAATTGTGAAAGGAGCCTTAAGAGCTGGCTGCACTATAAAACAGAACTGGATAAAATCCATGTGCAGTAGACGCTGCTATTCCACTGTAAATATACTGTATATAGCCTGTCATGGTGCATATGAAAATAATTAAATCACTTTGATTACAACTGCTTAGTTTTATATGGGATATTTTGTTTGTAAATGCTTAAACCTTGGTGGCAGTGGAAGTGGCAGTGGCAGTGGCGTTGGAGTGAGTAAATGCTGATTTTTAACTTTAAAGTGCACTTGTCCTTTGAGACCTACTATTCCATGCGGTCAATGTTAAAATATATTTTACCATTCTCTTCATTCATTTTTCAAACCTTTATCAGTCTTCATCCAGACCTCAGTTGCTCCTCCCCAATGCTTTAGTCAGTCATCCTTCTCATGCCTTCTAAAAAGCCTCAATCACTTCTCCAAACCTTGGTCTTTTGTCAGCTTTTTAAGGCCCGTACACACGATAATAAAATCGGTAGTAAAATTTTGTCCGACAAATGATCTGCCAATTTTCGGGTTGTTCGTTTTATTGCTCTCGACAGCTGATTACGAATTTTCAAACGACAAAAGCTGAATGTGCAGACTTTAAATTTTTTATGGCACATGAACACATGGCCGATTTTCATTTAATTAGTACAGTTTTCGTCTGAAAATAAATTGAAAGAGCAAGATTACACATGCTCTGAAACAAAAGAATACATACAAAACAATTCAACACATGACATCACTTATGAAGTTGAATTTTGTCGTATGCGAATTTTCATATGAAAGTAACCTCTTCACTTTCCATATGAGACTAGCATGCAACAAAAAAGGGACGAAAATCCATCCAATAATCTGATCGTGTGTACAAAACTTTACTCTATCCTCATCTTTTTATCCCTTTCCCATACCTTATTTGCTTGTCAGTCACTTTTAAAAACATAGGGGTCTATTTATAAAGCACAGAATAAGATTTTTAGCAAATCTTCACTGGTGGAGAATCAATCACTCTCATTGAAAACACATGAATCTGGAAGATTCAACTGCAGAGAATGTTTCTGAATTTTTAGATTATCTGCTTTATAAATATGACTTGTCTTCCAAATTTTGGTGACATATAGATTTGTTGCTTTTCAGTTATTCCCTAAATATTAGATTAAGAGCCGGTTCACACTACCACGACCAGAAAGTCGCCCCGTGACTTGAAGAGACTTGTTTAGAGACTTGTTTAGAGACTTGTTTAGAGACTTGGAAGAGACTTGGAAGAGACTTGTGCACTACTTTGAAGAGACAGGCGACTTTGTCTGTGAGGAATGCCTAGCTAATCTCTTTCTTCTTCCTGGAAAGTCTGATAACAAGTTGCTTCAATTAAGATAAGGAGGATCACAGGTCGCCTCAAAGTAGTACAGGACCCTTTTCTGAAGTCGGAGCGACTTCAGTAGTGCCAATTAAGACGGCACTGATTGATTAACATTGCTTTTGCTATGTCAAGCGACCTGGGGCTACACAAGTCGCCTCACAAGTCGTGCTAGTGTGAATGGGCTCTTATAGCTTTGTTTTTTAAATGTATGTCTGGGCAAAATAGGAAAAAATGCAGTACATCTCTACAAAACATGCACATTTCTCCAGGTTTTATCCCCTTAAAGCGGAGCTCAGCCCAAAAGGGTTAGTTCCACTTGAAGGACTCATCCCCTACACCTCTTGAAGAATTGGCACTTTTGAGATGCAGGTACATGATCTGGAAAGGTACCCGCTCCCGCTTCCGCTCCAACCACCTAGGCGATCGGAGTGGAAGCTCTCCCCCCCACTTGCAGTATACAACTAGGAATAAGAAGATATTATACTGTGCTCCCAGAACAAACAGTACACTTTACTCTACTCTTGAGGACTTGACTTTATTTATCTATTGTCATTTCGAGCACCTGATGCTTCCTGGATAATTAGAAATTGTTTACTGTTGTATCGATCATCCATGCCACAGGTTAGTCCCATGTCTTTCATTAAACTATTGCCCTTATTGGATTTCTAGAGTTGTGTTTTGGGAATTGCATGTTGTCTCAATGAAACATTTAAACACCAAAACTACTTTTAAAAAAGACCACCCCAACTAAAAGAAGACTGCATCCACCATTAAAGATGTGCAGCACTGCTCACGCATGCGCAGTGGGCATACAGCTATCAAGTGCAGGCTGTCACAGCCGGGTGCCCATAATGAAGATGCCAGTACCAAGAAAAGAAGACAGCGGGTGAAAACAGACACAGGTGAGCACACTGCTGGATTGTGGGACAAGAGTTTTTTTTTAAAAGTCAGCAACTACAGTTTTTGGTAAATTTTATTTTTTTCACAGGAGACTGGAACTCCACTGTAAGGACCCTGCAAGAAGTGAAAATGACCTGTTGATCTGCCAGAAATGTACTCAGCTCCTAATTTTCTGTCATGGCTGACAACACAGTGCCCTTTCTGGAATAAAATCTTAGGAAATTGTTTTATTCCCGCTAATTTGTCTCTTGGTAAACTGCAGAATAACTACTACTCTCCTCATCTCCAACATTGAGAATAATTGTTTTGCTCTCTAATATAAGGAATGAGAGTGCTCTTTACAATGTAAGAGACAACACAGGCAGAGTGAACAGTGCCAATCTGCAGCTTCTAATGCTGATAAGATACTTTTTTATGTATAGCCAGAAGTATTAGCTCCGGAGAGATCCTTATATTTTATGTGAGCTTCCTATAAATGTTCTCTAAAAAGTAAAGATTATTATGGAACTGGAAAGAAAAGGGCCACTAAATTAATAACGAGCATGGAGGACCTCAGCTAGAATGAATGTTTAACTGAACCAAATGTATTCACAATTGAGGAGAAAAGATTAAATGTGATATTATCACCTTGTATAATCATCTAAGTGGCCAATTTAGAGATTTCAGTGGAAAGCTGTTCATCACAAAAGGCACAAGGGCAATCATTGTGACTGAAAGTTTAATATATGGAAAGGGTTCTTTTTGTAAAAGCTGTAAAATTGGGGTCTTCCACAGGGACTGGTTGTAGAAGACTATGTGAAATAAAAAAAAGATAAAAATTCTAATATAAAAAAATAAATATTTTAAAACATTTATCATTATATATTTATAGGTTATTTCTTTCTATATAATTTTTTATTTTTCCAGTAATTCTTTCTCCTTTGCACAATCCCATGGATTGCAAGATGAAAAACAACATGAGTTTACTTCAGGGAGATCATGTCAAACAAATCTTATAGATTTTTTTGACTGGGTGACTAAAATAATAGACGGTGGAGGTGCAGTAGACATTGCATATCTAGATTTTAGTAAGGCTTTTGACACTGTCCCACATAGAAGACTTATCAATAAACTGCAGTCATTGAGCATGGACTCCCATATTGTTGAGTGGATTAGGCAGTGGCTGATTGACAGACAACAGAGGGTTGTAGTCAATGGAGAACATTCAGAACAAGGTCATGTTACCAGTGGGGTACCTCAGGGATCTGTACTGGGACCAATTTTGTTTAATATCTTCATAAGTGATATTGCAAAAGGCCTCGATGGTAAGGTTTGTCTTTTTGCTGATGACACAAAGATATGTAACAGGGTTGATGTTCCTGGAGGGAAACGCCAAATGGAAAAGGATTTAGGAAAACTAGAAGAATGGTCAGAACTCTGGCAACTGAAATTTAATGTGGATAAGTGCAAGATAATGCACCTGGGACGTAAAAACCCAAGGGCAGAATATAGAATATTTGACACAGTCCTGACCTCAGTATCTGAGGAAAGGGATTTAGGAGTAATTATTTCAGAAGACTTAAAGGTGGGAAGACAATGTAATAGAGCAGCACGAAATGCCAGCAGAATGCTTGGATGTATAGGGAGAGGTATAAGCAGTAGAAAGAGAGAAGTGCTTATGCCGCTGTACAGAACACTGGTGAGACCTCACTTGGAGTATTGTGCGCAGTACTGGAGGCCATATCTCCAGAAGGATATAGATACTCTAGAGAGAGTAAGGGGAAGAGCAACTAAACTAGTACATGGATTGCAGGAAAAAACTTACCAGGAAAGGTTAAAGGACCTTAACATGTATAGCTTGGAAGAAAGAAGAGACAGAGGGGATATGATAGAAACTTTTAAATACATAAAGGGAATCAACTCGGTAAAGGAGGAGAGCATATTTAAAAGAAGAAAAACTACCACAAGAGGACACAGTTTTAAATTAGAGGGGCAAAGGTTTAAAAGTAATATGAGGAAGTATTACTTTACTGAGAGAGTAGTGGATGCATGGAATAACCTTCCTGCAGAAGTGGTAGCTGCAAATACAGTGAAGGAGTTTAAGCATGCATGGGATAGGCATAAGGCTATCCTTCATATAAGATAGGGCCAGGGATTATTCATAGGATTCAGATATATTGGGCAGACTAGATGGGCCAAATGGTTCTTATCTTCCGACACATTCTATGTTTCTATGCACACTTTTTGTGTTCCTGTTGGCCACTTCATTCTTTTAAGCTTTGGGGAAGATCCTCCACATCTCCTAGCCCCCTGGGTGTCCTCGGTGGGTGTTATCCACAGAGCTCCCAGGACAAATGTGACATGGTAGTCTTCTCGTTGGATATTCAGTGGATGTTGACCAATCACCACCCCTTTCCTTTGTATTCGGGCGGGTGAGTATCTATATATACAGTATGTATGTTCATTATACAATGGGCCACTGGGATAAATAGGAGGTATATATCCTTCTGTTGTACTTAATTTGTCTATTTTTGCAGTTGAGTATTTACATTATCTTTCCTAAGGAAGTGAACTTGGTTTCACAAAATGCGTTGAGAATGTTTTCCACTAATATCAATGATATAGCTCAGTCGACTAACTGATATGTAAATAGTCTTCTATAGATGCTTGCGAATTCACATGTTTGTTGTTAACTTGATTGTTTAACCCATGTTGTAACAAACAAGTTATATTTTATAATTGTTTTGGTGTTTCTGAGTAAAATTCCTTTGGGTATCAAGTGTTTGGTTGTTAATTGGAAACATGTATATTTGATCCTTGGTGTTTTACAATTGCCCAGGGGATCAGGAAAGCTTTTTTTACCTTTACGAAAAATTGGACAACACTTATTTCAAAGTGCCATTTTAGTTGGGGTGGTCTTTCTTTAAAAGTAGTTTCAGTGTTTAAATGTTTCATTGAGACAACATGCAATTCCCAAAACACAACTCTAGAAATCCAATAAGGGCAATAGTTTAATGAAAGACATGGGACTAACCTGTGGCACGTATGATCGATACAACAGTAAACAATTTCTAATTATCCAGGAAGCATCAGGTGCTCGAAATGACAATAGATAAATAAAATCAAGTCCTCAAGAGTAGAGTAAAGTGTACTGTTTGTTCTGGGAGCACAGTATAATATCTTCTTATTCCTAGTTGTATACTCTGCTCTCTGCCTAGGGTAATATAGACAAAAAAAGTAAACTGTCTCCACACAAAAACTGTGCTGGAAATTGGACTAAATTAGCACAATAAAAAAGTAATGTTAGACTCTAAGAAAAGCAATGCTATTTTTAGTTCTTGTGTCTAAAACTGACCTATTAAGACAATGTCAAGCAATTTAAAATATCAATAACTAAAAATAAACATAATTTTTCTAAGACCATGAAAAATAGAACGTGTGGCAATTTATTCTCAAAGTTTACACCAAATACGTTGCAATTTAGGTCCTTTTCTCAGCAGCTCTGCTCATCCTGTTTCCAACTTCCAGAAGAGACTTGGCAGCCTTTCAGCATTCTAATCTCTAATGAAAAAACAGAATAGGTGTTCTAGGAATTGGAGCAGGGTTTTCTGAACTGCTGATAGGACAACTGGAACTGCTTCAGTGCTTCTGCTGTGGACTTTAAAAATGAATTTCTCCACAGTGCCTGCAGCTACAAAGGTCAGTGAAGGATTAAACCTCATTTACTACTTGAAAAAAATATGTAACTACTTGACTTACTACAGGCTAACTGTATGGCTACTTGACTTACTACAGGCTAACTGTATGGCAAGATTGGTACAGGAAAAATAATTATAGTTGTGTGTTCCAGCTGATTGGGAAATTTTCACATTAGCATCCCTTCCAGCTTTAGAAACGTAGGCACATACGTTAGTAAGTTATTTTTGGTCTTTGGTTTGGTTTCTTGGTTATTGATTTAGTCCATTGCTTTACTACATTGGAGTGCAAATCAAAACAAATGGTACTGCAACCCTCCATGCAGCAGTATGAGTGTTGTCAAGCATTGTGGTAATGCATGTTAATACATGTGTTTTATGGTTCAAACATTTTATTGGAGAACAAAGTAAACAAGTAACAACAATTGGTAAACAGAGTGACAAGATAAGTACAATCCAGATGCGCTAACAAAATAATGGCTACAATAACCATGGGTCAAACTTAGGAGTAGGTAGATAAGAGGCAACCAGGGGGGCTGTGGCCAGGACTCTGCAACCGGCGTAGCCAAGCCATAGGCACCTCATAAAGGGAACACTCTGTGCCCAGGTGGGGTGGCACGGCCAAGCAGCAGGCGAAGCAAGGGTGAACAAAGCCCAGTAGCTCGGTAGTACGTGAAAAGGGATACATGTGTGTGATAATCCACATGGTAATGCAACTAGACGGGGGAAACAGAAGATACAATAAGTAAAACCAGGAAAATCAGGCCAAACCAGGGAGCCTGCGGGGTGAATACATGTGTTTTAACATGTATTACCGAAATACATACTGTATGTTTGAACGCTGCTCAAAGGATAAGTGTAGTATATTTCATTAAGCTCATTAAGCTCATATTTTGATTTATTATTGTGAGTGCCTACCTTAAATCTTATTTATTATGACTTCTACGTTTTGAAAACCTTTTTGTTATTGTTTTATATATAGACTTGTAGATTATCCAGCAGATGTAGCTCTTAGAGCTTTAGTACAATAACACGCAACAATTGAGATAAACGATCAGACACAAAACAAGTATGCATTGGTGTTGATGGGTCAGCTGTCTCATATACCTACTGATAGGATATCAATCTCTCTGAATATTGATTTTTTGCAGAAATTAATAATTTACATGTATTGGCACTGCTTTTTCAAACTAAGGCTAGGAGACTACTTTAAACTTACATTCAGTGTTACATTATATATATAGGAAATGGCGTGCATAGAAAAAGGGAAGTGGTTTGGCTTAACCAAAACTATTTGTAATATCATTAGGAAGAAGAACACAATAAGTTTATAAGAACAATTATGGGTGGGGTTTCAGATAAGTGGTCACAAACTAAGGGTCTAACTAAGGGTCTACTTTTGGGGGGTTAACAAACAAACCCCATTATGTTGCCTATGTCCTTATATTATATCTATCATATAATTAAGTGGCACCCTTATGTCTTAACATATCCTGTATTGTATCTTTGTATTTTACCCTAAAAAAAGAGAAAACATGGAAATAAAAGTTTGAGTGTTGTACTGACCTTGATTGTTATCTGTGTGTGTATAGCACTCCTCACGCAGTCTCTGAGAATGCTGATTCGAGGTAAGAGGTAAACTAGAATTTGTATAAGGTAAAATAAGGTAGAGACAAGAGGGGTATTGAAATGAGACCCTTTCAGAAATGGTGTCAGAAATAATGCTCAGAAGATTTATACTTAAAAGTAGTCTTGCTGGAATATTTTATTGGTGGGGCGTGGCTGCCCAAGGTGGCTAAATTGTTTATTTACTAAATTGCACCTGGGTTGCCCCCTACTAGGACAGACGCTGAGAGAGCATTCAGGATATGTGTGCACACAAGTAGTACCACTGATAGCGTATAGGCGCTTGTGGGTACAGATTTCGGTAGGTAGATAATAAGAATATTAGGAAAGAATAAAACATAGTGTCAGTGTAGGTTAGGTAACTCTCTTCAGCCTACTCAGAGAAAACAATTTCATGTACATGATTTGCTTAATTTTATGCATGCAAATAGTATTGCTAAGTAGTTGTATTATAAGTCTCTGGAGGCTGTCAAGATGCAGAACCGTTATACAGAAAAGAAAGTGGGGAGGCAAAGAAGTCGGCATAGCGTATTGTCTGTGTGTTCTGTTTTAAGTGGAACGAAGCACGGGTGTGGTCAATCGATTTCGTAGGCACTATTTTAGTGTCTCCTCGGGGGGCATGCCACACATAGAAGAGCACACAGAAATACACAGACCCGCTCAGAAATACACAGACCCGCTCAGAAATACACAGACCCGCTCGAATAATCGACTATTTTGCTTTAAGGATGGGCAAGTCACACGGTAAGGGGATTAAGCTACCCTCGGTACCACCAAAGCTTTTGTGTGTAAAGTGTTAAGGTATTGAAAGATTGCTTAAGGCAACATCACTCTCTAAGTCACCACAGACAGTGTCGACTGCTAGAAATGAAACATGATATTAATCCATGGGTGAACATTCTGGTAGAGTGAAGTGAAAGTTTGGGTTCCTCCAACCTATTTCCCTGTGATGGATCTAACATGATCAGAGGTTTATGTTTTGGGAAAAATAAGGTATTTCCTTTCTTTGGCCCTAATTCAGCTTGGGACATGGAGTTTGAGTCCCACAACCTCTTTAAACAGCCACCCCCCATACACTCCGGTGTAGCCCAATCTATCAAGGTTACATGATTTGGATGAAATCATGAGCTCGTATAGGGCATGTCAGCAACAGCTAAGACTAGTTCCAGCTGCCCCTGGTGAGGCATAGACTGTCCAGTCTTGAGTTTCTGTAGCTTCTATAAGACAGGCAGCTAGTCCGCATCCAGTTCACTCACCTCACACCTCCCAGGTTGATTCTGAACTTGTGATGGACATAATTTAGATGGAAGTTAGCCCCCCCCCCCTTCATCCTCTGGTGCATTCATGGGTTGCCCCAGTCCCAGCTCTTACTCTGCGCAACCTAAAGTTCAGTAGCAGGCAGCAGTTTGCACAGTGAAAACACACAGACATGGAGGCATTGTAAAAAGAGGAACTACAGGTCAGTCAGACAGAGCTGAGAGGAGAGACCTGTCTTGGGATGGAGAGACAGAGGTGCATTCAGACATAGCTGACCATTCTCTGCTTGCCTCTGTTCCGCAAGGTTCTTTCCCATATATGGTTATGGGTAACGAAGTTGTATTAAAACCAATGGATAATCAGGAGTTAAATTACAATATTAAAAATAGTCCCGATTCGCGCCGTAAACCATCAGCTACCTTTAGTACAGAATGAAATTATACTTTGGCAAGAATCAATAAAGCACAACTACTGGATAGCACTACAAATCAGGAAACAGAACTCCTTATGTCATGAACAAACATGGCTATAATTATATATAAACTGTGTATATATATATATATATATATATATATATATATATATATATATATATATAAATATATATATATTAATATATTATAACTTTTAAATAAAAACACAGTTTTGAAAACATTCTTTACAATAGGGAAAGCCATGAGCACATTAAATCCAACACAGGGGCGGATCCAGGGGGGGGGGGGCAATGGGCCAATTTCTCCCCCCAAAAAAACATTACTGACTATGAGTCCGAGGATCCTGGTGCCACCTCCTCCTCTGGGATGGCGGGTCGGCAAGCCCAGATTGCAGGTTCCCGACTCACCATCCCAGAGCATCAGTGTGAAGAATGGAGCCGACACTAGAGGAAGCGGAGCTGATGCTTCCTGTATAGCGCTGGCTCCTGTCACAGGCGGAGTGATCCCAAATGTACTCTGCCTCCACCTGTGGCAGGATCAATACAGGAAACATTGGCTCTGCTCTCTGCTGCAGCCGCATGCTTCCTCCAACACTAATGCTCAGGAATGGTGGGTCAGGAACCAGCCAGCAATACCCACCAATAGTACCAGCCAGCAGTATCCACTAGCAATACCCACCAACAGTATCCACCAGCAGTACCCACCAGCAGTACCCACCAACAGTACCTGCCAGCAGTACCTGCCAGCAGTACCCACCAGCAGTTCCAGCCACCACTACCCATGAGCAGTACCAGCCAGCAGTACCCACCAGCAGTACCAGCCAGCAGTATCCCTCAGCAGTACCCACCAGTAATACCAACCAGCAGTACCAGCTAGCAGTACCCGCCAACAGTACCAGCCAGCAGTACCCCCCAGCAGTACCAACCAGCAATAGCAGCCAGCAGTACCCACCAGCAGTACCAGCCAGAAGAACCCCCCAGCAGTACCAGCCAGCAGTACCCACCAGCAGTACCAGCCAGCAGTACCAGCCAGCAGTACCCACCAGCACCAGCCAGCAGTACTCACCTCACCACCAGCCAGCAGTACCCACCAGCACCAGCCAGTAGTACTTACCAGCAGTACCAGCCAGCAGAACCCATCAGCAGTACCAGCCAGCAGTACCCACCAGCAGTACCAGCCAGCAGTACCAGCCCTGTAGGACAGCCAGCAGCAGCCACCAGCCATATCGCCTGGGGACAGCAGCAGCCAGCGATATCTGCAGGAATCCTGAGGAAGAAGTGAAGATTGAGGTCAGTTGAGGTGCAGGTAAATGGCAGTACATCCATGTGAAAGCAGCCTTAGGCTCCTTTCACACAATAAGTCTAATTGGGTCCTCCTATCTGCTTTTTGGGTAGACCCAATTGGACCCTCCATTCACCTCTCTAGAGCGGCAGATGTAAACGGTCTTGTGTCGGCTTACACCCACCTATCTCCAATCTGATCCACTTAAAAAACGGAAGGAGCTCTGTCCCCTTCTGTCTGGGTGGATCATATCAGGGGCCCATAGAGAAGAGGGGGCTGTGTCAATGTCTGCTCTGCATATGCTGAGTGGGCATGCACATGTCATGCACCTGCTCCACTCATTGTGGCCCACAATCGGTTACCAAGGTGCTAAAGTGGCCCTCTCTCCTCAAAGGGTTAGGCAACCCTGCTGTAGGGGCATGAGTTCCGGACGGAGAGGTGCGCTATAGCAGCCTTCCCCCTTAGTTTTGCCGCGGTGTGCGGCAGAGGGAAGGAGTCCCGGATGGGGAGGTGCGCTGTACTGTAGGGCATCAGGAGACCCGTGGGGAAATCATAAAGATCTCCTGTGAAGTTGATAACAGTGTTAAGACCGCCACCTCTGTCGCGGCTAGCCTTAACACTTTCATCACTGTGGTTGGCAGGTCTCACTGTTCTTCCCTACCTCCTCCATGCTGAGAGGTATAATTTTAAACGTGTCACTGTTTTAAACAAGGTTAGGACTGTATGGTACATAAGCAGCACCCTATTTTCTGGCAGTGCCCGTCCCTACACTAGACTCTAGATCCACCCCTGATCCAACAACAAATCTCATAAGATTTGCAGGCAGTGGAAGCAGTGTCTTGAATGCACTGCAGATATAAAGCTATGAGGCTCAAAGAACAGAAAGCAGCCTGCTATTTTTCAGAAGCAATGTAAGACAAAAGGTAAATCTTTTACTATATTGCTTAAAGCGGAGTTCTGGCCTCAAAATCGAAAAAAAACGATTTTGGGCCATTCGCTTGCTGAGTGCAACCTGAAAAAGAAATGGATACTGACGATTTTTTTGGTCACTTACCTTGTTATAGAAGAAAATATACTCACCTTCCACTTCCGGTTTGCGATGACTACTGGGAGCTGAACGTCACCGCTCCCAGGAGTCAATGTGCCTGCACCGGCCCTTCCGCACGCCCGGCATTCCCTGCTAAACAGCTTCTGGAAATAAAAACAAAGAAAGGGGCGCACCAGCCTAGCTCATTATCCTCAGCGGGCTTTTTAATAACATAAATTTAAAATCAGCTACTCACAAACATGCGTGATATTCCAGCATTTCAATTCCATAGAGCAGTCTCTTTATAAAAGTCCAATGTCGCGTGGAGACGGAGGTCTGACGCGTTTTGAGGCCATGCCTTTTTCTCATGAGGCTCTGAGGAAGAGGCACGGCCTTGAAACGCATCAGACCTCCGTCTCCACGCGACATTGGACTTTTATAAAGAGACTGCTCTATGGAATTGAAATGCTGGAATATCACGCATGTTTGTGAGTAGCTGATTTTAAATTTATGTTATTAAAAAGCCCGCTGAGGATAATGCGCTAGGCTGGTGCGCCCCTTTCTTTGTCTTTATTTGCAGTGTTTGGTTGACCACCCCTGGTTGTTAAGGGCAGCAAAGTTTAGCCATAGTGGATGCCAAGTGGAGTTCCGTGTTAGAGGCAGCCTGAAGACCCAGTTCTGAGCGCAGGAGCAGGGTGCTCAGCATCTCTTTTTTCGTTTTTGGAGTAAACAGCTTCTGGGCATGCCCAGAAGCTGTGCAGGGATGCCGCGCCTGCACCGGAAGTGACTAGCGGGTCCGGTGCAGTGCATTGTGGGACTCTGACTTCACAGAAGAGGACACGAAGAGGGATGCTGCTGCTTCATCTGCCCACACCTGAGATGGCAGCGCTGGAGAAGAACTTCAAGGTAAGTATTTCTTCTTACAGGTAAGTGCGACCCAGGACAGTTCAGAGGCTATCCATTATGGAATGTACTAGCCCTGACTGTCCCAGGGGTGTTTTTAGCTAAAATTGACCCTCGAGGCCGGAACTCTGCTTTAACTATAACTGGTGAAACCATGTCATCACACCATTCATTTCAAAAACAATCTTCCCATAAGTTTATAAGTGCATTTGACATTTATGCATGTTAATTACCTGTAAAATCCTCTCTCGTGTAGACATCCAATAGCCCTGAGACTGCTGCTGTTGCCACCATCTTGGATGTGATGTCAGCAGCCTCAGCAGATATAGAGCTGTTGCTGAAATGTCAATTTGTAGTATTCCCCTTCACTCATCCCTCAGCTCGGTTATGTAGGGAGGTGAAGGTAGGGGTGCAGGAGCTGCCTGCACAGACAGTGATGAGACATTCCCAGAAGTGAAGGGGGCTATTATGTGCACAGAGGGAGAAGGCTGTGCTAGGAAATTGACTCTTCCTGAGGAAGTCAAGTTTTCTAGCAAGTTCAGAGGCACATTGCAATTATAAAGTGTTTATGGAAAGAAAAAACACTCAAAATAAGCATTAAAAATACTTGATTTTTCTGTCTTTTTGCCTGCAATTTTTATGTTGATGGCAGGGTATGTTTAGTGTTTGTAGATGCTTCCTATAGGATGGCAAATCTTCACTTTTTAAGTATAGATTCGTAGCAAATACGCCCAAATATATCACTTTCTCTTTTTCAGACACTTCAATTGACTAATCTGAGAAGTTCTTAAGCTGTCTCATAGTTTACAGAAGCTGTTCTATGTTAAATTGCATACTAGGAATTTAACATGATAAACCTAAAATGTGAAAGCTAATGTTTATGTAAATATCAGACACCAGGGGGATTTCCTGTCGACTCTGGTATAATCTTTTCAAAAATGAAACATATCTACTGTGCGCATATTTTACCCAGAGTATGGAAATATTTACATATGTGTAGTTCATAAGCTCTTCTGGGAAGGCGTCTGTTATCTATTACATTTCAATTATGGTATTTATTGTGCAGTTTAAATTTGTCCATTTCTTTGTACACAATAGAAATTGTGAGGTAAATGAGGTGACCTCAAACTGTAGGTATTTCTTTCTTCTGTCTATGACTCAACAGGTACTTAAAAAGGAGCAAAAATCTAAAATTTTAAAACCACAAGCAAACAGGCTCTTTATTGCAGAAGAGACCTGCAAAGTATCTTACACAATAAAAAAAAAAAAACGACCTGCCTGCTCACAGTCTCCTCTACAAAGTACACAAAGCACTAACAGTGCCTGTGTGCTGGGATCACTGAGTTCCTGTGCATGCCAATCAAGAAAGCCAAAGACCGGCACCTGGAAGAAGCTGAGGAGAAGACGCCGGCCAATTATTTCATGGGCGTTGGACTGTTATGCAGAGGTATTGTTAAAATATAATTTTTTAAAGTATTCCATTAACTTACAGAAATACCTTTTTTGGTGAGATATACCAACATTTAAAAGTCCTATGTTTAATAACAAAATAGTGAAAGATTACAGGATAAATATTGTAATACAAAATATAAAACAATGTCAAAACATGTAATTGTGTATGTGTGTTTGTGTGTGATCTTTGTGTGTGAACTTGGTAAAGTGAACAGCTGAATCTTTTGTTTAAAATAAGAGCAGCTTTTTGCTCACAGGGTGCCCCTGTCCCACCTATTTCGATATCTCCAGTTGTCCCATGCTCTCAGGGCCCAGTTCCCACAGGGGGGGTGGGGGTGGTGCAGTCGGATCTGGAGCGGGTTCTCCGTTTTGACTGCTCCGCCCGCGCCGCCTTGGTCCTGCACGCCCATCTCCTTCGAGTGTTCTCTCCGGAGCTCTCGGGTCTCCGAGATCGGTGGACTCGAGATGTCCCGGACATGGACGCGGAGGACTGGCGGCAGATGTGGGACTCCCCCTTTAAGATCCTGGTCTCTCTTAGGGATCGTATGGTGCAGTATAAGATTGCCCACCGGGCATACCTCACCCCCCATCGCCTACATAAGATGCATGGGTCCCACTCCCCGGAGTGTTGGCGGTGCGACCACACTCCCGGGGACTTCATCCACATTTTCTGGACCTGCCCGGATCTGTCTGATTATTGGTCGCGGGTCTTTGCGGCTGCAAACGGAGTGTTGCAGGTTTCAATAGACCCCCTCGCCCAAAACAGCCCTATTGGGCCTCCTGGATGACCTATTCCCTAAGGTGGCGGACCGCACTCTCATGGGTCTCCTTCTTTTTTTCGCCAGGAAAAATATAGTGCTTCACTGGAGACAGTGGTCCCCCCCCCACTTCAGCGGTGGAGGGCACTGGTGGACTCGGTGATACCGCTGTACAGGGACACGTACTTCCACAGGAGATGCCCCAAGAAACACGACAGGGTTTGGGCCAAATGGTTGGCGGACTCTTCCATTCCGCTGCTTGCCACCTGCCTGGGTGGGAGTGGCCCAGGGGTCCCATAACCACTGTCTGGGGGTTGGCCGGGATGCTGCCCGGGATTTACTACCTGTCTTATGCTGTATACCTCTTGATGTTGTATTTCTTGATGCCAAAGTCATTCTGCCACTGCGTGGGCTCCTTTTTCCCCTTTGTTCTACATGCTTGTCATACTGATGACCATGTGTTGCAAGACTGATAAGTGAACCTTTTTGCACCTATTGTTTGTATGTTGTTGTATTTCTCTGTTTGAAATAATAAAAAGATTTTCAAAAAAAAAATAAGAGCAGCTTTTTGTCCCTCCTTCTCGTGAAGAGCTGGCTTTGTGTAATAGTTCCAATTTAGCATCTCATAGAAAGTCTCCCATCTAGTCTATTGGCCAGGAAACTGATTCACTCCTAGCATACAATTACCTTGGAATTTCTGGCAGAGGCAGTAAAAAGGGAATATTGTATTTGTATATATAGTCATAGGTATGCGTATGCTCATATACAAATATATTTATACCTAATGCAAACTTTTTTCCAAGAATATTATATCAATTACCAAATATTACAGTTTAACAAAATTACTCAATATTGTTCTAAAGGAAACCTTTGAGGAGGGGTTGTGGAGTGAATGCCTAATGCATACCTTATGTAAGTTGGCTTTAAATATTGAGACAGATCAAGCATGTGTGTGTATATATATATATATATATATATATATATATATATATATATATATATATATATACATACACACAGTATGTATATATAATGTGCATCACATAAAATTAGAATATCATCAAAAAGTTATGTTATTTAAGTAATTCAATTCAAAAAGTGAAACTATATTTTATATAGATGCGTTACACATAGATGAAATACATTTCAAGCACTTCTTTCTTTCTTTTTTGATAATTATGGCTTACAGCTAGTGAAACCCCAAAATTCAGTATCTCAGAAAATTTGAATATTACATAAGACCAATTAAAAAAAAGATTTTTAATACAGAAATGTTGGCTTACTAAAAAGTATGTCCATGTACAGTATAGTATGCACTCCATTCTTGGTCGGGCTCCTTTTGCATGAATTACTGCATCAATGCAGCGTTGCATGGAGGCAATCAGCCTGTGGCACTGCTGAGGTGTTATGGAAGCCCAGGTTTCTTTGATAATGGCTTTCAGCTCATCTGTATTGTTGGGTCTGGTGTCTCTCATCTTCCTTTTGACAAAACCCCACAGATTCTAATTTTATGAGATGTTTTTCTAATTTTATGAGATGTTTTTCTAATTTTATGAGATGCATCTGTATATATTTTTTTACAAAGAATTTAAAGTCTGCATTATTAATTTCTCCCAGTCTCTCCCCAATCCCCAAACAGAATAGTGCCCTAAGCCTAAATATGAGGAAAAAATAAAAAAGACAATTAGAACATATACTAAATGAAATGTGAGTTTGATAATAAAGTTGCAGTGCCACCAAACAGGACAGGAGGACCTGGGTACGGAGAGACAACCGACAATGAATGCCTCATAGTAAGCCTATGGGCAATGTCACAGCATATGCATTGTATTCGTTGTTGGCGATCCCTCCTCTTCACTCAACAAACGCAGTGTCAGTATAATTTTTCTGATCGCTGCCACCTCTGATACATTGTACCGTAGAATTATCAAGATCAGGCCTGAACTCTGCTGGCATTAGTAATTTTATTTCTAGCGCACAAGCAGTCCCTTATTGCTAGTCAGGAGCACTTTTTCCCATAGTCGCACTAAGTACCTGTAAATTTAGTGCCCAAAATGTTCAAAAAAAGGTACAGTAATAATGAGGCTCAGAAAACAAACCTGTAGAAAGCATTGGCATCCTGACAGCTAGCTCAGGAGATAAAGAGGTCTGTAAGGAACACACTGTGACATCCCGGGGGCTTACGAGTATGCACATGCGCAAATTCACTTGTTCCCGTTTAACGACGCATGCGCATGCAATAGTGTCACGTTTTGGCCCCATACGTGGCCTATATAAGGGTAACTGACACACTTGTTCCTTGCTGTCTTGTCTGCAGCTTTACCTGTATTCCTGATCCTGCCCCTGCTGTATCCTGTCAACTTCCTGACTGACTTCCCGGCTTGCCCCTCACTTCGTCTGTTTGCTGCCCATGCTGACCTCGGCTTGTTCCTGTGACTACTCTTCTGCCTTATCCTTTTCTACTTATCTGCTACCAGTTCTGGACTTGTTAACCTCCTGGTGGAGCAACCCTGAGGAATGCAACCTGGTTTTCAGCACGCAGAAAAATCCATCCTCACCATCAGAGGCTCAGGTGAAGACCTGTTGGCACTTAGACTTTGCATCTCAGGCTAGCCCGTGTCTACCACCAGAGTGACCTGTCTGTGTTCCTGTTCCACCGGATCCTGCAAGGCTGCCTCTGCATGTCAGGCTCACACCTGCCCCATTACAGTACAAGACAGCCATGTCAGAGCCTGCAAGAGGGGCCTCTCCCTTGGATGAGATCTGCCAGCATCTTGCAGCACTGTCGCAAACCGTCAAGTCCCTCCATGGCGGCTACGTACATTTGGAGGAACGGTTGCGTTCTGTGACTGTCTCTGGGAACCCTCCTGTGTCTTCAGTGCCTTCATCTTCCATGGCGCCAACTGAGTCCACTTCTAGGCCCACAGTGGTGATGTTACCGCCTGAACCCAGGGTTCCAACATCTGAGAGATTTTCGGGAGATCAAGGCAAATTAAGGGCATTCCGTAACACATGCAAACTTTCTCATTATAACCCCAGACATTTTCCTTGGAAGCCACCAAGGTTGAATTTTTCATCTCCCTGCTCCAGGGCAAACCTCAGTCCTGGGCACATTGACTTCTTGAGGAGCGCAGCCTACACCTAGACTCCATGTCTTCCTTTTTTGGCGCCATTTCCCACTTGTACGACGATCCACAGCATACCTCCACAGTGGAAGCTGCTCTTCATGCACTCCAGCAAGGCCACAGAGCAGTAGAGGAGTATGTCACCTATTTCAAACGTTGGAGCACTCACACCCAGTGGAATGATCCAGCACTGTGTCACCAGTTCCGCTTAGGCCTATCTGAGGGGCTGAAGGATTAAATAGTTCGGGTTGGCATTCCAGACACCCTAGAGGCATTATTTTTCTCAGGAACGCTGTGTGGAAAGGTCTATCCAGCACCCCCATCCGGTCTGGATAATGCCACGGTTCCCAACTCCGGCTCACGTCACCTCCACTAAGCCTGTTCCTGTCAACCCTGCTCCTGTTAACTTCACATCAGATACCCCAGAACCCATGCAACTTGGAGTAATGCAATCAACTCTAACTGCTAAAGAGAGACACCGCCGGCAACAGAATAAACTCTGCCTATACTGTGGTGAAGCTGGCCATTATGTATATTCTTGCCCAGCAAAGTGTCTCCCCCATCATTCCTTCAAGTTATCCAGCATCCACTGCCAGTGCTACTCACTTAGCTCTCCCTTTCTCATTTCAGCTCCCAGGAGGTACAATACCGGTCACCACAATTATTGCTTCTGGGGCTCGTAGCTGTTTCGTTGATCTAACCTTTGCCATCCAACAATGTATCCCTCTTCAAACCAGGACTCAAGGACTTTCTATTTTCCTAGCAGATGGGTCTTATATTAAGTCCAGACCTGTGCCTCAGGAGACCCCTCCACTTCTTATGGTCACTCCTTCAGGCCACAAAGAGTTGCTAAGTTTGGATGCTATCACTTCCCCTTTTTTTTTAGCCATTCTGGGCTTCCATTGCTGAAGGCCCACAACCCATGATTGGACTTCAGGAGCTATCAAGTTTCAGTCTGACTACTGCTTAAACTCCTGCTTACCGGTCTCCCCCAGTTCTGCCAGTACCCTGTTTTGTTTAGATTCTGACAAAGATCTGCATTCTGTTGTGCCCGAGTCTTATCACAGTAATCTGGACGTTTTTAGTAAATGAGGGGCCGAGACTCTTCCCCCTCATCGTACATTCGACTGCCCAATTGAACTAGTTCCAGGGGCCGAGATTCTGTTTGGTCAATTCCTCCCTTTATCCGAACATGTGTTGGAGACACTGAAGGAATACGTAAACGAAAGCCTAAAGAAAGGATTCATCCATCCATCTACATCCCCAGCAGGAGCAGGAATGTTCTTTGTGGAAAAGAAGGACCACTCTCTCCGCCCCTTTGTGGACTACCGGGAATTGAATAAAGTTACGGTCAAAAAACATTATCCTCTTGCTCTAGTACCAGAACTTTTCCAAAGATTAAAGTCAGCCTCCATTTTCACCAAGTTAGACTTACAAGGGGCCTATAATTTGGTCTGTATTAATGAGGGGGATGAGTGGAAAACAGCGTTCCGCACCAGGCTTGGGCATTTTGAATATCTAGTGATGCCCTTCGGTCTCTGCAACGCTCTGGATACATTCTAACATTTTGTAAATTATATCTTCAGAGACTGGTTAGATATCTTTGTTACCGCCTACCTGGACAACATCTTGATTTTCTCTGCATCTCAGGACCAACATCGGGGACACATCAAAGACGTTCTCGGCCAACACAGACTATATGCCAAGCCTGAGAAGTGTGAATTTGAGCTGCAAAGGATCCAGTTTCTAGGCTTAGTAATTTCCACTGAAGGAATTAAGATGGATACTCAAAATGTCTCAGCCATCTTGGACTGGCCAGCCCCATCAGACATAAAATGGGTCCAGTGCTTTGTAGGTTTTGCAAACTTTTATAGGAGATTCTCTGATATCATCCCTCCATTACACAGCTCATGAAACACAATACTCGGTTCTGTTGGTCTCCTGAAGCCCAGACCGCCTTTTCAACTTTGAAAATACTTTTTACAACTGCTCCCATCCTGAGTCACCTGAATCCTGCCCATCCTTATCTCCTTGAGGTGGATGCATCAGAAGTATCTGTGGGGGCATATATTTCACAAAGGCAGGGTATTAAAGATCTAATACATCCTATAGCCTTCTTCTCTCCTAAGCTTTCCCCGGCAGAGAAGAACTATGATATTGGTGATCGAGAACTTCTGGCCATCAAGGCCATCAACACACCCTATCCTCATCTTCACAGATTACAAGAATCTTGAGTATCTAAGATCCGCTAAACGGCTGAGGCCTGTAACGCTTCGGCGTTTGTTTAGTGAACTGGATTTGCAGCTGCAGAATTTCCACTCAGTAGTCGTGTAGAGATGTGTTGAATCACCATATCCAACTCTCCAGACTCATCATTGTGGCCCAGCCTGCCTCAGCATGCAAATATACAGGCACTCAGATAAGATGTTCCTGGAGTGATAGGTTGTATACGATAGTATAGAGGTGATGTGCTGAAAGGACAGGCGTGAGTAGTGATAGCAATGATAGGCACTCAATAGTAATGTTCAGGAGTGTTAGCAGATGGTGATAGATAGTATGCAGATAGGTTAGCAATCATGTACAAATAACAGGTGGTAGGGGACAGCAGATGAAGTGTACAGGAATTGCTAACTCAGTGCAAGGATATAGATGGTAGTAGACTCAAGAGCTAGAAATCTATGTAACAGTGCAGATGATAGAAATAGTAATGCATAGATAGCAACAGTCTTTAGTATGCAAGAGTAGATAGTGTAAGTTGATAGGAAGGAATCCCCTGTGGGGTACTTATCACTAGTTGGTTTAGAGAGATGAGGGGTCCGGTAATGAGATAAGGATCAGGTAGCGAGATACAGGATCAGTAGCGAGATACAGGAAATAGCTGGAGGCTTCGGCAGCGTCAGACAAGGCTGTGTAACAAGCGGTTTGCACGAACACCTTGTAAGTGAAAGCCGGCGATTGAAATAGCCACTCAGAGCGGCGCCTAGTGATGACGTCATGAGAATTAAAGGGACAGGTAGCTATATGCGTTCCACCTACCTAAATGGTGGAATGCAATGCGGAAGAAATGGGCTGGAAGGGTACCGAAGGTACCAGAATCTTACAGTACCCCCCCCCCCCCCCTTAAGGCCGGCTCCGGAAGGCCTATAGCACTGGTCTCTCCGGGTATTTGGAGTGGAACCTTCGTATAAGCCTGGGAGCGTGAACGTCAGAAGTATCCAACCAGGTGTCGTCTTGGGGTCCATAGTTTTTCCATCTTATGAGATATTGGAGTTTCCCTCTGTGGATACGAGAATCCAAAATCTCCTTAATCTCAAATTCTTCTCCGCCCTCAACTTGTACTGGAGGCGAGATGGTAGGTCTTATTCCTTGGTTGGGAACATGTGGTTTCAGTAGCGACACGTGAAAGATGGGGTGTATTTTAAGATCTGCCGGTAAGGTGAGTTGAACTGCAGCTCTCCCAATGAGCTTCTCAATTGGGAAAGGTCCTAGAAACAAAGGCCCAAGCTTTTTACTGGGGATCTTTAACCTTAAGTTTTTCGTAGATAGCCAAACGAGATCCCCAATAGCATATTGAGGAGAAGGTCTTCTACGGAGGTCGTAGTACCTTTTTTGTTGGCTATGAGCATGTGAGATGGTGGTGTTAAGTAAACCCAGAGAGTCTTTTATTTGGGTAAGATAGTCAGAGGCTACTGGGTTACTTGATGGCAGTATGCGTGGTGGAAGAAGTGTGGGATGAAACCCATAGTTTAGGTAGAATGGACTTTGCTTAGTAGTACTGTGGGTTGCGTTATTGTAAGCAAATTCTGCCAGAGGGAGGAGGTCCACCCAATCATCCTGTAGGTATGAGGTGTAGCAACGCAAATATTGTTCAATGCACTGGTTGACTCTTTCAGTTTGTCCATTGGTCTGAGGGTGGTAGGGAGAAGTAAGTTTTCGCTCAATTCGTAGTATATGACATAGAGCTTGCCAAAACTTGGAGATGAACTGTGAACCTCGGTCAGATAAAAGAGTCTTTGGAATTCCATGTAGCTTGAACACATGTTTCACTAGTAATTCCGCTGTTTCCTTAGATGAAGGTAGTCTGCGAATAGAAATGAAATGTGCCATCTTTGTCAGATGGTCCACTGACACTAGAATGGTAGTAAATCCTTTGGAAGGTGGTAATTCTACTATAAAGTCTAAGGACACAACTTCCCATGAAACTTTGGGTATTGGTAGACTGCAAAGTAGACCAGATGGTTTTGTAGTGTCAATTTTGGACCTTGCACAGATGTCAAATGAGGAAACAAATTTTTGTACAGACGTCTTCATATCAGGCCACCAAAATTGCCTGGTGAGCAAATTGAGTGTCTTAGTCATACCCATATGTCCTGCCATAGGTACGTCATGTGATAATTCCAAAATCTTGGTACGCATACCAGGAGGTATGTAGAGTTTGTCGTTAAAGTAGAGGAAGCCTTCTGCATCAGCACTTAGTTGTGGTGGTGGTGAATCCAGTCCTATACTGTGCAGAATCTCTTCCTTCAAGGAACGAACAACACCAATAATACGGTCATGGGGTATTATAGGAAGTGAAGGGATTTCGGCACAGTTATCTTCGGTTAGCCGTGATAGTGCATCCGCTTTTTTGTTTTTGTCTGCAGGCGTGTAGGTCACTAGGAAGTTGAATCTTAGGAAGAATAATGACCAACGTACCTGCCGGTGGGAAAGAGTCTTGTTGGTCTGAAGGTATTGGAGATTCTTATGATCTGTATATATGAGTATTGGCAATCGAGTACCTTCAAGTAAATGTCACCAATTTTCTAGTGCCAGTTTTATGGCAAGCAACTCTTTTTCACCCACTGGGTAATTCACCTCTGGGCTACTTAGTGATTTAGAGAAAAAAGCAACTGGGTGGAGTGGTGAAGTATTCGTTGGTCGTTGGGAAAGAACTGCTCCTACAGCCATATTTGACGCATCTACCTCCAGGATGTATTGGAGGGATGGGTCTGGATGGCGTAGTATGGGAGCAGAAGTGAAGCTGGATTTTAACAAGCGGAAAGCTTTATTTGCTTCTTCAGACCATTTGAATGGTTTCTTTACACTTGTAAGTTGTGTGAGCGGTCTCACAATAGAAGAGAAGTTCTTGATGAACTTCCTATAGAAGTTTGAAAATCCAAGGAATCGTTGTAATGCCTTACGAGTTGTTGGTACAGGCCAATCCAGTATACACGATATCTTGCTCATATCCATCTTGATACCGTTCTTAGATATGATGTATCCTAGGAATAGTACTTCTTCCTTATGAAATAGGCATTTTTTCAATTTTACGTATAAATTGTGTGCGAGTAATCTGGATAGCACAAGTCTTACATGTCTTACATGTTCGGACAAGGACTGAGAATAAATGAGTATATCATCCAGATATACCACAACACAAACATCAAGTAAGTCTCTGAAGATGTCATTTATGAATCGCTGAAATGCTGCGGGAGCATTACACAACCCAAAAGTCATCACTAGATATTCGAATAATCCGTATCTGGTTCTGAATGCCGTCTTCCACTCATCCCCATTACGGATTCGGATGAGGTTGTATGCCCCTTTTAGGTCCAATTTTGAAAAGTAGGTAGCTCCGCGCACTTGTTCAATGAGTTCGGGAATGAGAGGTAAAGGATAGCGATCCTTTATCGTAATGGTATTTAATTGCCTATAGTCAATAATAGGCCTGAGACTTAAATCCTTATTGCGGACAAAGAAAAGTCCTGCAGCTGTGGAAGAAGTAGAGGGTCCAATAAACCCTTTCGCTAAATTCTCATCCAAGTATTCCTTGAGATGAGAAAGTTCATCCTGAGAAAGAGGATAAACATGACCGAAAGGTAGTTTACTATTAGGGAGTAGATCAATAGAACAATCGTAGTCCCTATGGGGAGGCAATACTTGAGCATTTTTCTCAAGGAAGACTTCTGATAGATCCTGATAACATGGTGGTGGTGAAATTTCATCTGACACCATGGACAGGATTTTTTTATATGATTGAAGGTTACACGTGGTCTCGCAGTAGTGAGAGGGGAAGGTTAAAGTCCGTGTTTTCCAATCAATGATTGGTTGATGGATCTGTAACCAGGGAAGTCCCAAAATAATGGGAATATGTGGTGAAGGTAATACGTCAAAAGTGGTGGTCTCAGCATGAGACTCGTTAGCAGTAGCAAGGAGTGCTTATGTCTGATTGGTAATTGGACCAGAAGATAACGGAATACCGTTAATAAAACTAACAGAGACAGGTTTAGATTTTGAAATAATAGATATTTTATTTAAAGCAACAAAACTAGTGTCAATGTAGTTCCCACAAGATCCTGTGTCGATCATAGCCTTGGTGGTGATCCTATTGTGGTCCCACTGTAAGGTCAAATGAATAAAAAGATAGGGATTAGAAAAAGAAGTCGTTAATCCCCCCAGCAAGACATGTGAACACTCACCCTCTTTTTTGCGGACAAGGGGACAGACGCTTATTAAATGATCCGGGGAGGCGCAGTACATGCAGAGATTTTCAGATCTTCTCCTGGCTCGTTCAGTAGACGATAATGGTGGGCGTATGGTTCCTAACTCCATAGGAGTAGGGTCAACGGGCGAAACCCGAGAAGGATTGGATAATGGTATTCCCATTTTCTCAGCCTTTCTTTCTCGCAGTCGCCTGTCAATATTAATGCTGAGTTGTATTAAGGCATCCAAAGTGCCAGGTAAATCCGCTCGGGCGAGCTCGTCTTTAACGGCTTCTGATAACCCGAGTCTGAACTGGCTTCGCAAAGATGCATCATTCCACCCTGAATCAAGGGTCCATCTTTTGAACTCTGCTACGAAGTCTTCAACAGGTCTCCTTCCTTGTTTTAAAGCCCTCAATTGGCTGTCAGCAGTACTCTGCCTATTTGGGTCTTCATATAAGCTAGCGAGTTCTGCTAAGAATAAAGGATAGGAGTTAAGAAGAGGGTCATTTTTCTCAAAGAGAGAGTCTGCCCAAGCCCGTGGATCACCCGACAAATATGAGATAGTGGTGCAGACTTTAATTTGGTCTGTAGTGTAAGTACAAGGTTTTAAATTAAAAAACAATTGACATGCGTTTTTAAATTCACGAAATTTTTTACGATCACCTGTAAACACTAGAGGAGGGTTTATTTTGGGCTCACGAGGGTGAGCAGCAGTGAGCTGTGAAACACGGGCTATCTGCTGTCTCAAAGTCTGATTTTCATTTTTCACTTCGGCAAGGGAAAGGATTAATGCATCTACCTTTTGTGTTAGTTAACACATGAGTGGCTAATTCTGCTGAATCCATTTTTTTTTTCCTGGTTCGTGCAATCTGTAACGCTCCGGCGTTTGTTTAGTGAACTGGATTTGCAGCTGCAGAATTTCCACTCAGTAGTCGTGTAGAGATGTGTTGAATCACCATATCCAATTCTCCAGACTCATCATTGTGGCCCAGCCTGCCTCAGCATGCAAATATACAGGCACTCAGATAAGATGTTCCTAGAGTGATAGGTTGTATTCGATAGTATAGAGGTGATGTGCTGAATGGACAGGCGTGAGTAGTGATAGCAATGATAGGCACTCAATAGTAATGTTCAGGAGTGTTAGCAGATGGTGATAGATAGTATGCAGATAGGTTAGCAATCATGTACAAATAACAGGTGGTAGGGGACAGCAGATGAAGTGTACAGGAATTGCTAACTCAGTGCAAGGATATAGATGGTAGTAGACTCAAGAGCTAGCAATCTATGTAACAGTTCAGATGGTAGAAATAGTAATGCATAGATAGCAACAGTCTTTAGTATGCAAGAGTAGATAGTGTAAGTTGATAGGAAGGAATCCCCTGTGGGGTACTTATCACTAGTTGGTTTAGAGAGATGAGGGGTCCGGTAATGAGATAAGGATCAGGTAGCGAGATACAGGATCAGTAGCGAGATACAGGAAATAGCTGGAGGCTTCGGCAGCGTCAGACAAGGCTGTGTAACAAGCGGTTTGCACGAACACCTTGTGAGTGAAAGCCGGCGATTGAAATAGCCGCTCAGAGCGGCGCCTAGTGATGACGTCATGAGAATTAAAGGGACAGGTAGCTATATGCGTTCCACCTACCTAAATGGTGGAACGCAATGCGGAAGAAATGGGCTGGAAGGGTACCGAAGGTACCAGAATCTTACAAGGCCACGTCAGGCACGATGGGGCAGTATGAAAAAATGTCAAGCCAGATGCACTTTCTCGCATGTTTGATGATCCAAAGGAAATTCCAGTACCCAACACCATCCTGTCTGAAGGTAATTTCTTATTGTTACAGACTAACCTGATGGCCCACATGAAGCAAGCTTCTGCAAATATTCCCTGTCTCCCTGAGGTGTCCCTGGTACCCAGAGATGGGTTGTTATGGCTAGAAGACAAGATCTTTGTCCCTAAAGAGGTCCGAGTGACTTTGGATCTATTACAACAAACGTTTTAAAGGCCAGACCTGGAAAAGAGTTGCAGGGAATACGTGAATTCATGTACCATCTGTACACGGAGTAAGTTTGCGAGAAGCAAGGCGTGGGGCCTGCTCAGGCCACTACCAGTTCCTGACAGGCCTTGGAGAATGGTCGCCATGTACTTCCACCACCTTTGTGGTTGTTGACCATCTATCAAAGATGGCCCATTTCCTTCCACTCAGGAAAACACCCACCGCCAAGGAGGCCGCAGAAGTTTTCATTAAGGAAATTGTTAGGCTTCATGGGGTACCTGCAAATATTGTTTGGAATAGAGAGGTTCAGTTTACCTCCCGCTTCTGGAAAGCTTTGTGTGGTGCGTTGAAGATTGAGCTGTCTTTGTCGTCCGCCTACCATCCTCAGACTAATAGACAAACTGAAAGGACCAACCAGATGTTGGAACAATATAACTGTTTGTCCAAGATGATTGGGTGACCCTACTACCATTGGCAAAGTTTGCCTACAACATTGCCAAACATTCTGCTACGGAGCAATCCTCATTCTTCGCAAGCTACAGTTTTCCCCCGTCTTGCTTACCTGACGTTTCTGCTGAACCCACAGTTCCAGCAGTTTAGGATACCATTCATTCCCTCAACCGTAATAGTAAGCTGCTACAAGATGCAATAATTAAGGCACAAACAGCCTCTTTAAAGATCTTTGATGAGAAAAGGAGAGGGGAACTGATACTTTAACCAGGTGACCAAGTATGGCTATTTACATCTAACTTCCGCCTAGCCTGTCCCTCAAAGAAATTGGCACCCAGGTTTATTGGACCTTTTCTGGTCAAGAGAAAACTCAACGAGGTCTCTTATGAATTATACTTACCTGATTCACTCAGAATCCATCCGGTGTTCCATGTCTCCTTGTTAAAACCTGCAGTCCCCAACTCCTTCCCTGGCAGGAGCTCGAAAACCACCCGAACCTGTGATTATCGATGGGGATTAAGAATATGAGGTAGAGGCTATTTTGGATTGCAGGAAAAAAAGGGATCAATTGCAATTTCTCGTCAAATGGAAAGGTCATGGTCCAGAGGGAATTCCCGGGAGCCGGAATAGAATTTCCATGCTAAAGAACTGATCCACACTTTCTTTCATTACCGTACACAGAAGAAGGGACTATTGGGCACCAGTACACATGCGTGTGTGCAAAAGTGCGTGCATGCGTACGCAATAGCGTCACGCTGTGGTGCCATACGTGGCCTATATAAGGGTAACTGACACACTTCTTCCTTGCTATCTTGTCTGCAGCTTTTCCTGTATTCCTGATCCTGAACCTGCTGTATCCTGTTGACTTCCTGATTGACTTCCCGGCTTGATGAACTTCATGCAAAAAGTTTCAAAACAAGTTGCATAGCATAGTTGCACTGTAAAGTGTATTGTGTACAAGGTTTAACACAATGTCAAACTAGAGCACACCAGAAGCTACAGAGATAATCAGTGGTTATGTCAAGCTAAAAAAAATACAATGTCACGTTTTAGAAACAATAGTCAATTAGAATATTCAATTCTAGATTGGCCTCCGAAACTGTGATAGGTAGTAGGGAGTAAAATCAACAATTAACGCCCTAAGAAAGCCTGAAGGCAGTGATTGGTTTTTGGGGTCCTGTACGTGGGTAGACTGCCAAAAAGTCTCACACATGGGGTATCCCCATACCCAAGAGTAATATATAATTTAAGTGACAACTTTGTGTAAAAAAAAAAAAAAATTAATGTTCCCGAAACTTGTGGCAAAATAAAATATTCCATGGACTCAACATACCTCTCAGCAAATAGCTTGGAGTGTCTACTTTCCAAAATGGGGTCAATTAGGGGGGTTTGTGCTATCTTGACATTCCAGGGCCTCTAAAATTGTGATGGGTAGCGAGGGAGTAAAATTGGCAATTTACGCCCTTAGAAAACCTGAAGGCGGTGATTGGTTTTCGGGGTCCCGTACATGGCTAGGCTCACAAAAAGTCTCACACATGTGGTATCCCTGTGCTTGGGAGAAGCAGCCGAATGTAATTTGGGGTGTAATTGCACATATACCTGTGGCATGTGTGAGCAATATTTCATTTAGTGACAACTTTGTGTAGAAACAAAACAAATGGCATAATATATAAAATATTCCATGGACTCATCATGCCTCTCAGCAAATAGCTTGGGGTGTCTACCTTCTAAAAAGGGGTAATTTGGGGGGTATTTGAACTGTCCTGGCATTTTATGCCCATTGCCCAATATTAGAAGCTTATGTAACACATCACCCAGTCTTCTAACCACTTGAAGACCAAGCCTTTTCTGACACTTTTGTTTACATGGAATTCATTATTTTTGTTTACTAGAAAATTACTTTGAACCCAAAAACATATTTTTTAAAGCACAGGCTCTACAGAATAAAAAGGTGGGTGTTGTAATTTTTTTTGTCAAACTGTATTTGCGCAGAAATTTTCCAAATGTAATTTTTATTTTTTGGGAAAAATACTTTTTTGAAATGTAATGCACAAAAACACTATCTATTGCCCAATTGTTTAGTAAACAATTGTTTAGTTTACCGGTTACCACTTCATATTTATAGAAGAGGTCTACTACTAGAATTACGGCTCTCGATCTGATATTCGCAGCGATACCTCACATGCATGGTGCAATTGCTGTTTACATAGGAAACAAGATCAATGCTTGCATTCGCCTTTGCATGCAAACAGGGGGGACAGGGGTGCTTTAATTAATTTTTTTTGTTATTATTTTTTTTGCTTTTTTATTTTATTTTGACACCTTCCCTTTCTTTTTTTTTTTTTTTTTAATAATTTTTATTGTTATCACAGGAATGTAAAAATCCATATGATAGCAATAAGTAATAACAGGTACTCTTTTTTTGAAAAAAATTGGGGTTTATTAGACTCTATATCTCTCCTCTGCCCTTAAAACATGTGACCACACTAGTGATGAGCCGAACACTCCCCTGAAAACTATAAAATTGAAAAATGTCTTCAAATATAGTGCCTGGGGGGTCCCCTGAATGTGCCTGTAAAGTAGTGCATCTCTACGATGTATGTAGCCTGTTGCAGCAATACTGACATTTCTAAAGCAAAAAATGTCATATACAAATATACATACAAATTTCAAATCAAATGTACTTGTCATACAGGTGCAGAAAAATCGGGCCTTGGTTGTTGGTGGTGCCTGAACACCGTAACCCCTCACAGTTACTCTTGCTGGGCGCAGGAATGGGCCCTGCTGGTAAGAATTCCCTACAAATTTGAAATTGCATGTACTATACAGGTGCCAAAAATTGGGCCTTTGCTGTAGGTGGTGCCTGAACACCGTGACCAAGCCCTCGCAGTTACTCTTGCAGGGTGCAGGAATGGGACCTGCTGGTAAGAATTCCTAACAAATTTGAAATTGCATGTGGTATACAGGTGCCAAAAATTGGGCCTTTGCTGTTGGTAGTGCCTAAACACCGTAACCAAACCCTCGCAGTTACTCTTGCTGGGTGCAGGAATGGGACCTGCTGATAAGAATTCCGTACAAATTTGAAATTGCATGTGCTATACAGCTGCCAAAAATTGGGCCTTTACTGTAGGTGGTGCCAGAACACCGTGACCAAGCCCTCACAATTACTCTTGCTGGGTGCAGGAACTGGACCTGCTGGTAAGAATTCCATACAAATTTGAAATTGCATGTATTTGTCATACAGGTGCAAAAATATTGTGCCTTTGGTCTGGTTGGTGCCTGGACACCGTAACCCCTCAGAGTTAGCAGGGCACAGGGACAGGGCCTGCAGTTAAAAATGACATAAGACATTTAAGTTGTATGCACTTGTCATACAAGTGAAGAAAAATTAGGCCTTGGGGGTTGGTAGTGACCTAAACCTAAAACATTGTTGGAAGCTAGCAGAAACAAGGTAGAGGAATAGGATAGGCAGCATATGCAGTCTTCAAGGGATGGCAGACCCCTATAAAATTCAATCAGTTACATCAGCATCGGGCTTAATAACTCTTGTTGATCCAGGACTGGTTCATTTTGATAAAAGTCAGCTGGTCAACAGTCTGTAGACAGACGCACTCTTTTGTCCATCACAAAACCTCCAGCAGCACTGAACATCTGTTCGGAAGGCACGCTGGAAGCAGGACAGGCCAGTAGCTCCATTGCATATTGAGCAAGTTCTGGCCAGTGGTCCATCCTCAAGACCCAGTAAGCCAGTGGATGCTCAGCTGGAAAGGTCTCCAAGTCTGCTCTTGCACCTAGATAATTATGCACCATAGGATGGAGAAGCTGCGGATGGTTGCTTAAACCTAACAGCCCTGGGTGATGCTGAGGACAAAATAACTGTTTAAAGGCATTGGTCAGCTGGCCGCCTTCTCCGCCTCTCCTCCTTTGGCTGAACAATGCCTCAGAAACACATCAAGAGAATGTTGACCTCCAAGTGTCCGGGAAGGCGGTACACAAATTTTTTTTCAAGGCCTCCTCAAGATGTATCATCCTCTGCAAAGGCAAGATGAGCTCTGAAACTTTACCCTTGTAACATGGATCAAGAAGGTTTGCCAACCAGTAATTTTCCCTCTCCTTGAAAGCATGAATCCTCAGGTCCTTTCACAGGATTTTCAGAATCAGGGAGCCCATGCAACGAAAGTTGGAGGAGGCATGAGCTTCTAAGTCCTCTGGGTCACTGAGGATGACATTGTCAGCAGGAGCAACCTCTCCCCAACCATGTACAACTCCTAGGGTTTCTGGGGAATCAACACCATGAAGACTGCTGCATGCTATCCTCTACTTCCATGCTGCCAAAATCCTGATCCTCCTCCTCCTCTTCCTCCTGTGTGTTTTGTGGCCCTGCAGGAATGATATCTGCATAAAGGGGGCCTTGTGAAAAAAGGAAGTCCTTCTCTTCCTCCTGCTGTTCTGCCTCAAGTGCCCTGTCCATGATTTCACACAGCGTGTGCTCCAGCAGGTAGATTAGCGGGATAGTGTCACTGATGCATGAATCATTCCGGCTCACCATCCTTGTGGCCTCCTCAGATGGTGACAGGACGATGCTTGCATCCTTAATCAAAAGCCACTGGCGTGGTGAAAAAAAGCCACGCTCAACTGATCCTGTCCTTGTGCCATACTCACGCAGGTACTCATTGATGGCCCTCTGCTGTGTGTGCAGCTGCTGCAGCATTGCCAACATTGAGTTCCATCTGTTGGGCATGTCAGCACTGGCATTGAACGAACAGCGGATATGTCCACAGACTTTTCTGGCCTGCCTCATGAGATCTTGATAGCCTGGGTATCTGCTCAAGAAATGCTGCACCACCAGATTCAGAACATGTGCCAAGCATGGAACATGTGTCAAGTGTGGTGCCATTGTCGCATACAACCATTCCTGGCTCAAGCTGTCTTGGCGTCAACCATCTCTGAGCCTGCCCCTGCAGAGCTGACAGAATCTCTGCACTGGTGTGACTCCTATCCCCTAGACAGACCAACTGACACACAGCATGGCATTTTTTAGCCTGACTGCTTGCGTAGCCTCTTGTATGCTTAGGGAGCACTGCTGCTTCAGAGGACAATTGAGCAGAAGAGGACATGGAGGAGGAGGAGGAAGAGGTGATGGAGTATGCAGATGTGGTAGAAGCAGCACCAGATTTTGGAGGCGTGGAGGCAAAACAAGCCGAAACACCGAACCCTGTCCTGCATCCTTCCCAGCTGCCAGCAGAGTTACCCAGTGTGACGTGAAAGAAATGTAATGTCCCTGTCCATGCCTGCTGGACCAAAAGTCAGCAGTAATGTGCACCTTCTGCTGACCGCTTTGTCCAACGAGGCCAAAACACGACCTTCCACATGACGGTAGAGATCCAGAATGGCCTTACGTGAAAAGAAATGCCTTTTTTGGGACCTGCCACAGGGGTGCAGCATATTCCACAAATTTGAGAAAGGGAGCCGAGTCTACCAGATGAAAAGGCAGCAACTGTAATGCTAGCAATTTGGGCAAGCTAGCATTAAGATGCTGAGCATGTGGATGGCTGTGACAGTATTTCTTTCTACGGTTAAGCAACTTGGGGTAGTGAAATTTGCCTGCTGCTCAAATCAAGCGGTGGTGTACTGCTAGCAGATTGGGTGCAAGTTTCTATGCCACTCATTGCTATACCATCATCCCTCTCAATGCTGGTGTTTGAGAAGGCATGAGGTATAGTAGGGTTAGAGATCACAGATGAGGAACAAGGTGATGAATGCTTGTTTTGATCTGGTGCCTCTTTCAGGTGCTGTTGCCAATGGACTGCATGGCAGGTCATCATATGCCTTGTCAAGCATGTGGTGCCTAAGCGGCTAGTGTTCTGGCCATGCTTGATCCGCTTTAGACAGATGTTGCAAAGAGCAACGCTGCGGTCTACTGCACAGGTGCTAAAAAAATCCCACACTAATTAATTTTTTGGTGTCCGCTGGGATTTTTCAGCACCCTGTACCTTTGGAGCTTTGTGCTGTGACGCAATAGGTTGGCTTCTGCTATGGCGGCCCCTGGAGCACATGCTGCCTCGATGGAATTGTGCGTCTTCCTCATCCTCCCCCTCCTCCTCCTCGTCTATCCTGGCAGGCACCCTAGTACAGTCAGTGATCTCATCATCCCCTCCCTTTTCGTCACTGGAGCAAACTTGGCAATATGCTTCAGCTGTGGCAACATGACTGCTGGTTTCTTGTCCAACATTGTCGCCCCCCTTTCTCTTGGCTCACGTTATTCCCTTCATCAACCTTCAAACCAACATCACAGTTTTAAAATTGCTGCGCATCCTCCAGCAGCATGTCCCTGATACTATGATCGAACAGTTCAGGTGACTCCTCCATGCATGATAGTGAGGCGACTGAAGGAGTAGCTGTGGAGAAGGAGCCTGTGGAACGGGCCGCTTTGGCAGCTGCGGTGGAACGCAAACTACTGTGAGCGTGGGTGTCAGAGGACGAGGAAGATGAGGACGGCTTATTGATCCACTCTACCAACTCTTCCACATGTTGTGGCTGAACAGGCAGTACTGGAAATAAAGGATGGGCATGCCCCGCCTGCAGAGGATGTCGACTGTGACCAACACTTTTCACAATGGACACAGAGGCTGCTTGCCCTCTTTTCGTGCCCTGTGAGTGTCGGCCTCTCCTTGTCAGCCTTTTGGACATGATGTTAATACGCAACTGACCAATAGATACTCAATGACCTGATATGATGTAATCAATAGCCCTATAGATGAGCAGCGGTTGTTATAGATGTACTCAAGTGACCGATGAACAATACTCTCACTGATATCTGATTCCATCTATAATCCTATAGATGGATGATCTGTGCTGCTTATAGCATGTACCCAACTGACCGATGAACAATACTTTAACGGGGTGGGCAACTACATGGCAGATGAGGTTTAATGTTGATAAATGTAAAGTAATGCACTTGGGGGCCAGAAACCAGAAAGCAAGCTACTCACTAGGGGGGGGAACCTCTGGGTGAGTCTAGGATGGAAAAGGACTTGGGGGTACTGGTAGACAACAAGCTTGGCAGTGGCATGCAATGCCAAGCCCCAGCAAGCAAAGCCAACAGAATACTGGGATGTATAAAAAAGGGGATTCACTCCAGAAATAAAGAGATTATTCTCCCACTCTACAAGACTCTGGTCCGGCCACATCTGGAGTATGCTGTCCAGTTCTGGGCACCGGTCCTCAGGAAGGATGTGCTGGAACTGGAGAAAGTCCAGAGAAGGGCAACAAAAATAATTAGGGGAATGGAGGACATCAGCTATGAGGAAAGACTACAAGCACTGAACCTTTTCTCTCTGGAGAAAAGACGATTGAGGGGGGATATGATATCAATGTACAAATACTGTACTGGTGACCCGAGCATAAGGAACAAACTATTCAGAGAAAGGAGATACAATAAGACACGTGGCCACTCACTAAAACTAGAGGAAAGGCGGTTTAACCTTAAAGTGCGTAAGGGGTTCTTCACTGTAAGAGCGGTAAGGATGTGGAATTCTCTTCCACAAGCAGTCGTATCAGCAGGGAGCATTGATAGTTTCAAAAAACTATTAGATGGACACCTTAAAGACCACAACATACAGGGGTATACAATGTACGGTCAAAAGCAAACACACACACGCATCATAGGTTGAACTGGATGGACTGTTGTCTTTTTTCAACCTCACTAACTATGTAACTATGTAACTGATATCTGATGTAATTTATAATCCTATAGATGGATGATCTGTGCTGCTTATAGCATGTACCCAACTGACCGATGAACAATACTCTCACTGATATCTGATGTAATCTATAATCCTATAGATGGATGATCTGTGCTGCTTATAGCATGTACTCAAATGACCAATGAACAATACTCTCCCTGCAGTGCATTATGGGAAACTTGAATTTCCCACCAAGAAGCACATTTGTTCGCCATTCGACGAACGATCGAACAACGGATTTTCAAGTCTATGTTAGCTTCGACTCTAACTCAAAGCTCATCCCTAGACCACACCCTAACTGGTGTGATGAGATGCTTTCCAAATTTTACAATGGCCCTGTTTATATCTGGCGAAACCGAAGTCATAAAATGCTCATAGCTTCAGGTATCTTAAGCCATAGAGATGAATGGAGCCATTCTTGTCTCCGATCAGCTCTATGGTCAGCTGACGGAACCACCGGCTGCAGTCTTGGATTACCTAGTGGGACAGGAGAGCCCGAGAAAACCGTGTGTCAGGGAAGAAGTCTAAGAAGTACTGCCAAATATGCCAATGCCCAATATGGTTGTGCTAATTCCAGCATTCTCATTAGCGAAAGATATGCAATGGCGCATTGGCGTACACAAAATGTGCTAATTGCCAGGGCTCACTGCCCTATATAAGGACATCAGTGGCTATCATAAATTACTGGATTACAGTATCTTCAGCTTTGTCTCCTGTGTTCCTGTGCTTAATGCTTTTGTTTGAATACCAGTTACCGACCCAGCTTACCTTTGACCTGCTATGGCTCCTCTCCTGGCTTGCTTCTCAGACCTACTCCTGTCTATTCCAGATTGATATTAACAAAAAGTGCAGCGCTAAACTTGAAAATTGATCATAAATGCAGTGACAGAAAAAATATCATACAAATGGCATTATGGAAATGACATATAAATGACATATAAATAGGTATAGAGTGTCAAGAAATCCCAAGGAAAAGTCCAAAGTAAAACAAATCCAAGAAATGGTTGTGATAACAGTCCTTCCTCCTGTAACACCCAGGGAATGTGTAAGGTGGTGACACTCAACTTAATGAGAAAGCCTCGCCAGATAAAGCATGTCTCAGGAATTCCAAGAAACCATAAGTAGCTCCATAGAAAATGAATTCCTCAAGGAAGCTCCATAGTGGTTAGATGGATAAGGGATGAGTGGGATTCTCCAACTTGATCTATGAACAATTTCTGAGGACACTAACTGTAATGAGTGCGGCAAGGCCGCTGATTCACCTTGCCACTGAAGTGAAGTAGAAGATAGATTCCTGACTGAATTTCTCTTCAGGGTCCTGATTTGGCACCCCCTTTCTCACTTTCCGTGCATGCTAGCTCCTTGTCCACCAACTCTCCTCTGGAGTGATCCACTTCCTGGGCAGTCCCCTGACAAGCTTCCCGGTACTCACAGACACTGTTTTTCCCTGGCTTGCTCTGCCTTCAGCTCCACTTGTCAGTATCCTGGACCTCCTGGCTCAGCATCACACACTTGGTCCACTAGGCCGACTGCCTGTGACCGCCTTCATTGCTGACAGAAGGAGAGACAGCCATCACCCTCCTCCTGGAACCTGGCTTCCCGCCCAAAGACACCCTGTCACATGTGCCCCTGGCTTTTATGACCTATCCCAGGATGCACCACTGTTGTGCCCTCCCACTGGGACAGCCACAAAAGCCTGTGTGTCACTGGATGGGTTTCCTCCACTGTCCAACAGGCTCCCCTATTGGATACAGTGGGGACACTCCCTCAGACCAAGTGAATCACACATGGACACATGTAACAGGCAAAACTACTGGTCAGGCTCCCCTGATAAGCAGATGGAGCAAACAATGTTTTTACCTAGCACCTGCCTAGGAGGGTGCTACATATGTAAAAGTAGGCATATTTCAGCTAAAAAAAATTAAACTACACTGGCATTTTTCAAACAGTATACCAACTGAAAATATTTTATGCACATAATCTTAATTTAAATAGGGTTTACTTTTAGATATCACAGATCAGTTGTAAGCTCAACCCATTCATTGATGGTCTGTAATCATCTGACTTGCACTGGTCTGACAGCCTTACGTGTTGCCCGATTCCAATTGTTGTCTGACAAATTACCAGTCTTTGCCTGGTCTGGCAATCAGTGACACTATTAAAGCTGTACTTAGATCTGTCATCCTTTACCATGCAACATTTTTCCATGTATCGATGAGCCCTGTATTTTGTGACCCCTTGTCCCTGAAGTGCACTCTGTCCACTGTGCACTCTGCACACCTGTCCCTAGACATCTAGCATTCTGAGTAGTACCCTGTCCTTGAAAATTCTGCTATGCACTATGCTCTCCCTGTGTGTGGAAACCCTGCATGTTAAGCAGTACCCTGGAATTTCAGTGATGTGACCCTGGTAATCATGTATTGAGAGACTGAACCAGGACAGTGGCTTTTGGAGGGGACTGCAGGGTAGCATCTTGCCTACTGACTATGGGCCCTGGCTTTTGAGAGGGCTCTATTCTTTGGGAGGTGTGTGCCTGGGGGACCTTTCGGAGTGGTTTTTCTTCAGATTTGTCTCCCCGAAGCACAGACTCTGGAAACCTAGGACCTGGATACAAATTTGGGGCCTCTGAACCCCAAAGCAGCAATGGCTGCTTCAACCCCCTCATGGGATTAACCTTTTATTTTTACCTTGAGGAATTTAAAGAAATTTGTGTAAAAAGTATATTTATATTGTTAGAAATTGGTCAGAATAAATTATTTTTTTACCAGCGATTTTACATAGCAGATGAAAATCAAGTACAATCATAACTCTCCTTTGATATATGAAGACGCTAAGGGAAAAAAGAAAAAAAAAACCTAATAAAAAAAGAAAATAAAAAGACGAAATAGAAGGCCACATCCCGACGAGCATACAGCATTTATAACCATTGAAAAATAAAAAAAATCAGTCAGGCCTTATATGTGGGTACAGAATAGCGAGAGAATTATAAGTATCAGTAAAGAAAAAATTAAATATATATACTGTATATTGTCACAAGTATGTTGCAGTCATCTAATCCCGAAGCCAGCATATTATTAAGAAGACCAGGATACCCATTTTAGAATAAAGATATGCATAATATCCATATTGGTATGGTGGATACATTCCATGAGTTTTATTGCCTCCATAAGTTGTAAAACCTGAGCCCAAAAGCCAGTAAGGGAGTGACCGTTCAAAGCAATAGCCCAATGAATAGCACTAAATAAAGCATGCACGAAATGTTGGCATGGTGGTGTCGTCTCCAGCAAATCCACAAAAAGTAAGCACATCGAGAACGTCAATATAATTTGGACGTTATTCTGAGCTACCTTAGTGGGCGCCTGTTGTCAAGGAGGTTTAATTGCTTTGCAGCTTCAAAAAAAATTGAGGATGCATGCTCCTATCTGGGCAGCCTCTAAAACAGACCTCTGGTACCAGAGGATAGAACCTATGTAGTTTAGCAGGGGTATAATACCATTTTGTGTGGAGCTTAACCACTGTTTCCTTCATAGCTAGAGATGAGCCGAACACCCCGGTTTGGTTTGCACCAGAACACTGCGAACAGAGGAAAAGTTTGTTGAATAAACAAACCCCATTGAAGTCTTTGGAAGTCAAACCTCGAAAATCAAATGGCCTCATTTTAAAGGCTTAAATGCAAGTTATTGCCCTAAAAAAGTGTATGGGGGTCCGGGTACTAACCTGGGGAACATGTAGCAATGAAAAAAAGGTTTTTAAAAACTATCGTTTTTAAAGGAGCAGTGATTTACTGATTTTAATGAGGCTTAAAGTGAAACTATAAAAATGAAAAATTCCTTCAAATATCGTTCCTGAGGGGTCCCCTGAATGTGCCTGTAAGGTAATGCATCTCTACGATGTATGTAGCCTGCTACAGCAATACTGACACTTCTAAAGCAAAAAATGTCATACACATACAAATTTCAAATCGCATGTACTTGTCATACAGGTGCAGAAAAATTGGGCCTTGGTTGTTGGTGGTGCCTGAACACTGCAACCCCTCGCAGGAACGGGCCCTGCTGCTAAAAATTCCATACAAATTTTAAAATCGCAAGTACTTGTCAAACAGGTACATAAAAATTGGGCCTTGGTTGTTGGTGGTGCCTGAACACCCCAACCCTTCACAATTACTCTTGCTGGGCACAGGGACAGGCCCTGCTGCTAAAAATTCCATACAAATTTGAAATTGCATGTATTATACAGGTGCCAAAAATTGGGCCTTTGCTGTTGGTGGTGCCTGAACACTGTAACCAAGCCCTCGCAGTTACTCTTGCTGGGTGCAGGAACGGGACCTGCTGGTAAGAATTCCATACAAATTTGAAATTGCATGTGCTATACAGGTGCCAACAATTGGACCTTTGCTGTTGGTGGTGCCTAAACATCGTAACCAAGCACTCGCAGTTACTCTTGCTAGGTGCAGGAACAGGACCTGTTGGTAAGAATTCCATGCACATTTGAAATTGCATGTGCTACACAGGTGCCAATGGTGCTGTGGTGGTGGAGGACTCTCAATGGGGCTCCACTTCCTACTTCCTGTCAGCCCGACATCACTTCCTGTGAGGTGGAGGGAAAAGATGGGCGTTGCTAGCTTTCGGAGCATCCGTGCTCCTTCATTAGGCGGTCATCAGACAGGCTGCCAGACAACAGACAACAGCCTCCACGCACCACCGGCACCCTGCACCCCTCCTTTCTGCAACGGTATCCAGGACAAAAAGATGGATGATCCCATTTACCTACCGAACCGGCCTTTACTTACCTAAGAGTAAGTCACTATGTGTTTTTTTTAATAATAAACCTTATGCTTCACTAAGCTGGCGCTGCTTTCTTTTTGTTCAACGTCCCTGTCCATGCCTGCTGGAACAAGAATCAGCAGAAATGTGCACCTTCCTGCTGACTGCTTTATCCAACGAGGCCAAAACACTACCTTCCACATGACAGTAGAGATCCGGAATTGCCTTACGCGAAAATATATGCCTTTTTGGGACCTGCCATTGTGGTGCAGCACATTCCACAAATTTGTGACCAGATGAAAAGGCAGCAATTGTAATGCTAGCAATTTGGGTAAGCTAGCATTAAGACGCTGAGCAAGTGGATGGCTGGGACAGTTTTTCTTTCTACGGTTAAGCAACTGGGATATTTAAATTTGCATTCTGCTCAAATCAAGCGGCGGTGTACTGCTAGCAGAAGGCATGAGGTATAGTAGTGTTAAAGATCCCAGATGAGGAGCAAGGTGATGTATGCTTGTTTTGATCTGGTGCCTCTTTCAGGTGCTATTGCCAATGGACTGCATGGCAGGTCGTCATATGCCTTGTCAAGCATGTGGTGCCCAAGCGGCTGGTGTTCTGGCCCACTTTAGACAGATGTTGCAAAAGGCAACGCTGCAGTCTACTACACAGGTGCTTAAAAAATCCCACACTAATAAACTTTTGTGAGTCCTCGGGGAGTTTGCAGCACCCTGCACCTGTGGAGCTCTGTGCTGTGATGCAATAGGTTGGCTACTGCTATGGCGGCACCTGGAGCACATCCTACCTCGTTGGAGTTGTGCGTCCTCCTGTTCCTCCCCCTCCTACTACTCTATGCTGTCAGGGTCCCAAGTACAGTCAGTGACCTCATCATCCCCTCCCTCCTCATCACTGGAGCAAACTTGGCAATATGCTTCAGCTGTGGCAACATGACTGCTGGTTTCTTGTCCGTCATTGTCACCCCCTCTCTCTAGGTTCATGTTATTTCCTTCATCAACCTGGGAACCAACATCACAGCTTTCAAATTGTTGCGCATCCTCCAGCAGCATGTCACTGACACTATAATTGAATAGTTCAGGTGACTCCTCCGTGCATGGCGGTGGGGCGACAGAAGGAGTAGCTGTGGAGAAGGAGCCTGTGGAGTGGGCTACTTTGGCAGCTGCTGTGGAAGGCGAACTACTGTGAGCATGGGTGTCAGAGGACAAGGAGGATGAGTACAGCTTATTGATCCACTCCATCAACTCTTCCACATGTCGTGGCTGAATAGCATGGTCAGAACAGGTAATAAAGGACAGGTGTGCCCTGCCTGCAGAGGATGCACAATGTCGCCTGTGATCATCACTTTTCACAATGGACACAGAGGCTGCTTGCCCTCTTTTCATGGCCTGTGTGCGTCAGCCTCTCCTTGTCTGCCTTTTGGACATGATGTTGATACAGGTCAATATAGGGTTATGCTTATAGGATGGTTGGTTATGTTTTGCTTATAGGATGTACGCAAGTGACCGATTAACAATACTCTCACTGAAATGATGTAATCTATGGCACTATAGATGAGCTGAGCTGCTTATAGGATGTACGCAAGTGACTGATTAACAATACTCTCACTGATATGATGTAATCAATAGCCCTATACAGTAGATGAGCTGTGCTGCTTATAGGATGTACGCAAGTGACCAATTAACAACACTCTCACCAATATGATGTAATCAATAGCCCTATAGATGAGCTGTGCTGCTTATAGGATGTACGCAAGTGACTGATTAACAATACTCTCACTGATATGATGTAATCAATAGCCCTATAGATGAGCTGTGCTGCTTATAGGATGTACGCAAGTTACCAATTAACAATACTCTCACCGATATGATGTAATCAATAGCCCTATAGATGAGCTGTGCTGCTTATAGGATGTACGAAAGTGACCGATTAACAATACTCTCACTGAAATGATGTAATCAATAGCCCTATAGATGAGCTGTGCTGCTTATAGGATGTACGCAAGTGACCGGATAACAATACTCTCACTGATATGATGTGATCAATAGCCCTATATATAGAGATCTATGTATGGTATATGGTCTATGGTATGCTCTACTGAATATACTTCTCACTATCTGACCTCTGAACTTGTAAATAGCACAAATCTCTCTCCCTCCCTGCTAGGAATGTCTCACTGGCACTGCACTGTCTGACAAACTGCAAAGAAACGATTCACTCCCTGCCTCAACACACATTCCTGGCCCTCCCTACACTGCTAGGAATGATACACTCACTGGCGCTGCACTGTCTGAAAAACTGCAAAGAAACGATTCTGCTAGGAATGTCTCTCTGCACTGTCTGACAAACTCTCGCCCTGCCTCAAGCGCGTTCCTCTCCCTGTCTCCTCACCCACACAATCACACTACACGCTGCGGCTGCGCGGGCAGCCTTTATGTAGTGTGGGGCGTGTACTTGGCCCCTGAGCCATGATTGGCTAAAGGCAGATTGCCTTTAGTCCAATCATGGCAGAGATCATTTGATTGGCCAAAGCATGAGGTCAGGGTGCATGATTTGGCCAATCACATGCGCGCAGTGCATTATGGGATCTATAATTTCCCACAAAGAAGCACATTTGTTTGTTATTCGATGAAAGATCGAACGACCAATGTTCCAGTTGAACTTAGTTTCGACTCAAACTCGAAGCTCATCCCTATTCATCACCATTGATCGTGTACATTTGTGCATGTTAGAAAGCAAATGTAACCAATCTTCAGAGGAAAGCTCCTGTCCTGACCTGACCAGCTTTCCAAATAAGCATTGCTGAGGATACCTTTCGTTAATATATTTATATAGTAGAGATGGTACCTTTATATCAAGATGATCTCCACTCATAGGATATTGAGCATATAAAGTGCATAAAAAATGTATGAACACTGGGGAGATTGTTGGGTAACAAACCAGAAGCAGCTGAGGAAGCCAGGAAGAGGATTGCGAGCTACAAGGCTCGTGATTCTAAAAGGGAACAATTTAGAAGATACTTGGAGAAGGCAGGAGTGCTCGACACTCTTGCTAAAATATTGGTAGAGCTGTATGAAGAAGCAGAGAAGCCCAACAATGCACTAGACTTTTTAAAACAGCACTTAGGTGCTGCAGGCCCAGAAACACCAGATGTGGAAGCTTTGCGTTTGGACTGAACTGAAACAAAAGTATGAAGCTGTTCTGGAGGAAAATAAAGAACTGAAAGCAAAGGTTGCCCAACTCGAACAGATAAAATGATTGGTAGGACCTATTTTATCCAACAGATAAAAAAACTAGCTGAATAATGAGCTGAACAAGCTTATCTTGAACTCCCTTATTTAAATGCTGCACTGGAACTGTAAATAATATATACACCTAGGATTTTTTCTGTTTCGGGGTACATGGGAACACTTGTTTAAATTTCTTTGTTACCTTAAATAAACAACTAGTGAAGAAAAAAAAATGTATGATCTGTGAGCATTTATAAAATTCAGACTGTGGGAGAGCATGATTGAGTCGGAGAAAGGAAAAGTAGCAAAAGGGGGGCTCTCATATTAAGGACTCCAAAGTGATCAAATCATTCTCAATCCATCTAGAGAATTCAGAGTCAGAATTAAATACAGGGGGAAACCTAGAGTCACCCAAAATGTACACCAACAAAGGTGAGGAGAACCTCGGGTTATATTTCTCCATATATAAAGACCATAAATACACTTATCTACTTTCTACTGCATTCTGGGGAGCTGGGTCTTTGGGGATAAGGCCAAGGAGATAAAATGGTACTATTTTAGGTTCTATATTCTAGAGGAGCCTTCAAAGCGAAGCCATGGTATATGGGCTGAAAGGGCACTCCACTGCACTAATTGAATCAGTCTGGCTGCAAAATAGTATACCAGAGGTTAAGTAAACATAATTAACCTTGAGCTTGGGGTCTGTACACTAAAAGTTTATCCAAATGTGGTATTTTGGCCTGCCAGATAAATGTATTTACTTCTTACTGTATCACTTCAATCAATTGGTAGAAGACATAAAGAGGCAGGGCTCAAAAAAAAAAAAAAAAAACCTTTAGGGAGTATAGACATCTCCACTGTCTGAACCTTGCCTAAAAAAGAGATATGATATGGTGACCACACCCATAACAGTTGCTTGAGGCAAAAGAACACCTGCAGATAGTTAGAATGGTACATCTTACGAAGAGATAGGGCTAAGCAAATTCCTAAATATGGGAGTGTTCTCTTGCACCAAGAAAAGCTAAATTTAGCTTGGATAACGGCAATCATGAAATGCAGTAAATTAATTGGAAGAGAGAGATTTACCCCAAGACCTGCGAGATCATGAAAAGTGTGTATAGCAGTTTTGATAGGGAGACCACGGGATCTAACAAGAACAACACAACATTGTATACATACTTAAATTCATGGTCTTCCTTCATATATCCCCTAATGTAGGAATTTAGGATAATGACTCATGCTAGGCATTTAATAGCCAATGCAAATAAAAGGGGTGAAAGGGGACATCCCTGTCTTGTTCCACCACCAAGAACAAATTAAGTTACAGCCTGGCAACTTAATACGTGTTTGGTAGTGTAGATATAGAACCTGAAAGTCCTGCACAAAAGCTCCCTGGAAACCAAATTTAGTCAGGATGGTATCCAAATAGTATGCTGTCAAAAGATTTATGGATCAAAATGAATTCTGACTGTATCTGATAGTTTCATAGAACCTGAGGAATGAATACTCACAAAATGCGTCATAATTTTCACATTGCTTCCCCCGTCTGGGCCCTAATATCAACCTGGAAGCTTCACTGTGGAATGGAGAAGAATACATAATAATTGACTGTGAAACACATGGAAATACATTTTATGTATCCATATTAGGGATGGGCGAGCTGTTCGGGCCGAGCATAAGTTCAGCCTGAACATCGTCAGCTTGGATGTTCGGCAAACACCCATATTTTCTGTGTGATCAGCGGGATGTTCGCCCACCGAGAGCACAATCAATAGGTTCTTAAGGAGTGGGGACAGGAAGCCATCTGCCGTATCCTTAACAATGAATTAGTCATCAATTGTCAGTGCGCTTCCTGAAAAAAATATGGCCGAATTAGTCGGCATTAGAAAATAAAATAAAAAAATGTTTTAACCATTTCAAAGGGAACCCCACGCCAAAATGAACAAAAAAAAAACAACGTGGCCCCCCTCCCAAAAAAAAAATTCATACCAGACCCTTGTCTGAGCTTGCAGCATTGCAGGCCTGAAAAGAGCAGGGGACAAGTGAGCGGTCCCCCTCCTGAACCATACCAGGCCACATGCCCATCCCAAAGCAAGCATCTTGTGAGATGAGAGTTCGAGAAACAAACCATCCAATTTCTGGGGTTGATAATATCCACCAACGAAATTGCCATGGACCCTCAGAAGGGGTCTTCTGTTCTTGAGTGGCCTGCCCCAGTGGATAAAAAAGGGATCCAAAGATTTGTAGGATTCGTTAATTTCTACAGAAGGTTCATCAGTGGGTTCTCAGCCATCATCGCACCATTACTCACCTGACACAACAACACTCTAGATTTCAGCAGTCTCAGTTGGCCCAGGAAGCCTTTGATGAACTTAAACCTCTGTTCACTTCTGCACCAGTATTACAACATCTAGACCCCACTCTGCCCTACATCCTGGAGGTAGACACCTCAGAAATTGCTACTGGAGCGATCTTATCACAGCGCCAAGGGCCTAAAGCTTTGCTGCTCCACCCAGTAGCCTTCTTTTCAAGAGAATAGGTTAGGCAGAAAGGAATTATGACATTGGCCGAGAGCTGTTGGCCATCAAGACAACTTTAGAAGATTGGCAATACCAACTAGAGGGTGCAGCCCACCCTGTGATGACCCTTACCAATCACAAAAATCTAGAATACCTTGGGACTGCTAAACGTCTTAGACCCTTGCAAGCACGGTGGGCCCTGTCCTTCTCCCGGTTTAACTTTAACATTACTTACCAGCCAAGGTCCAAGAATAGGAAAGCTGATGCTCTCTCTTGAATGTTCCTGAAAATTCTTGAAGTAGCATCTCCCAGCACCATCCTGTCCTCACAAATTTTTTTACTATTTACCCGATCTAAAGTCAGCCACATGGCAAGCTTCTGCCCAATGCTCTTTAAGGAAGCAAGGTGTATTTTTTTGGGCAAAACTATAACATTTTTGTACCACAAGAGACCATAACTTTAATCCTTAATGCATGTCATGATCATTAGCTGGCCGGTCATTTTGGAGCACACAAGACCATCACACTTGTCTAATGATCCTTCTGGTAGCCAGGCTTGAGTCAGGACTGCAGGATTATGTTGGTTCCTGCGCAAATTGCCTTTGCAGCAAAGGGAGTAACACTAAAGCCTGGGGCCTGTTTAAGGCCATTGTCAGTCCCGAACCTTCCCTGTAAAATGCTGTCCATGAACTTCATCATGGATCTACCCTCTTCTGAGGGATTCACTTCCATTTTTGTAATAGTCGACTGATTGTCTAAGATGTCACATTTTGTACCTATGGTGGGCACTCCCTCTGCCGCAGACACAGCTCATCCCTTTATAAAGGAGAAACCAAACCCTGGACAATACCTTCAGTGCTTTTCCACTTTCTCACAAGATAATTGGGTATCTCTGTTACCCTGCGCTGAATTTGCCTACAACAAATCAGTTAATGCTCCCACCAACTAGACTCTATTCTGGGTCAACTATGGGTGCCATCCATCCTTTCTACCTCACGTTTTGCCAGAAACTCCTGTGCAAAAGACAGATTAACATTCATCCTAACCATCTATCAGGTTCTTCAGGAGGCCATTACAAAGGCTCAACAGGATTATAAAAGGCACTATGATAAGAAAAGGAGGGGTAATCAAATTCTGAAAGTTGGAGACAGGGTCTGGCTATCTACGGCTAACTTAAAACTCCCTCGCCCTTAGCGGAAGCTGGGTCCAAGATTCATTGGGCCATTTGAGATAAGGAGAGTGATAAACTCTATGGCCTTTGAATTGACTACCACAATCTTACAAAATTCACCCAGTCTTTCATGTGTAGCAAAATGTGGGTCCGCCTGAGTTACTGCTAACAACAACAGCACATTTAAGCACGTTCTCCAAGTGTGAGCACTGAGACAATGACAAGTCCAGTATCTTTGTTTTTTTTTGGTTTATTAGGAACTTGGATGGGAGAAGGGATGAGTGGGATACTCCTCTGGCTCGACTATGTACATTTTACTGGGAACAACTGAAAAATGCCTGTTGGCGCTGACTTGATGCTGGCTTGATGCCGGTCAATGCCGGTTCTGCTGGTTAACGCTGGCTAACGCTGGCCTCCTGCCTGTTAACACTGAACTGACTTCTGATCACCTCCTTGTGACTAAAAGTCCTTTTTGGAGCACCCTTTGGCACTCCTTGCTGAGGTAGCTACTTTATCACTGCTGCACAGCTGAACACTTGTACGCTTCAGGGCCCGCACCGGCACCCTCTCTCACACACTTATCTTCAGGGCTTAGACACAGGTACCCCCTTTCCTAAGCCTTCTCTACTGGTTAGCTGGCTCCCGGATCTCTCTGACCTTCTGGAGTGGTCCCCTATCCTAGGCAGACCCCTGGGCAGTTTACAGTACTCACAACACTGCTTCCCTGGTAACCTTTGCCCAGCAGCTCCACTCGGTCCACAGCACACTGGATCCCTCTCTGCAGTTCAGCTAAACCTTCCGTCCTCTAGGCCTACTGCCCAGGACACTTTCCTCAGGCTGACAGGAGGAGAGACAGCCGTCACCCTCCTCCTGGGACTCTGCTTCCTGCCAAAGATCCTATGTCATGTGCTCCCCTCAGACTTATACCCCATCCCAGGATGCACTGTGGCAGAATCTTCCCTCTGGGATAGATACAAGCCCTGGTATGCTATTGGTCAGGTTCCCTCCACTGTCCAAGGAGAGTCCTCATTGATAATAGTGGGGAGACTCCCCAAGCTCAACAGGCACACCTGGAAAACACATGACAGCCTGACTGAACAATCAGGCCCCCCTGATAAGCAGACAGGGCCTCCCCTATGGTTTTCCTAGCACCTACCTAGAAAGGTGCTACACATGTTTCACAGCATGAAGGGGGGGGGGGTCTTGAATGTCAGCATAGATTGCATGGTGTCAGAGTAAACAGAAAAAAATTGACACACCTAGATTGCGAGAGAAGACAAGAAAGCCCGAGATTCACACCAGGCACTATAGATTTCACCAGGTACACATTAAAAGAGGATCATTTGAAGATTTTTCATTTCAAAGTTACTAAATTTTAATAACAGGTTTTTTTGTCTAACATTATTCATATTGTGCTAAGTAAATCAAACACACTTACGATGTATATACTTACTGTCTTTAAGGTATATGTCTATGCATAGAAAAGGCTTTTCAATTAACATGATGTCTAGCATTTCTTCTGTTCATTTCTATCATGGGAGTAAAAGTACAGAAAATAAAGATATTAAACTATAAATCACCTTAAGTGTCTTAATGTACAAGCTCAGTCAAATACCTAGAGGAGTATTTATTTCGGCTGATCATTTTTTGTCCCAGGAGCCCAATGACAGTTTGCAAACATTAGAAGGTTAAATGAAAAATGTTTGCCCTAAGACAAAAGGAAAATAGCAAACTAAATGGCAAAATTAGCACATAAACTTCACCAATACAAAGAACAGGCTAAAAATGACTTAGTGAAAGAGAATAGTTTTTGTGGTTCAAGTTTAACAGTTTTTATGGGTCAGGTTTGTCAGAGATAGATACAGTAGTCTTATGTGGATGTTCCCTTGTTTGCATTTTATGCTGTTTTGCACACAATTTAACTTTGGTCATCAATTCAAAGAAATGAACAGCCATTTCTACCTTTTACTCTTTGTTGTTCTATGCATAAGAAAACATTTTTTTTTTTTTTTTTTACAAAAATCAACTCATAAAAGGCTTGTTTTTACAAAAAGACAATTACTTTTATTTGCATCAGGAGATGAGGAATGGTATTGCCTGGTTTAAAATCACACTCATATATATTGAATATTAATGTTTGGTTATTTGCATCAGGATGCAAGTGTACCTAACAGTAAAACAACAAAAATTCAGTAATCATTTGTTTTGTGGGCTGAAAATTTTACTTGCCTGGCTGCCTAACTGATTAGGCTTCTATACCTGCAACAAACATGCGGAAGTTGTAAATTTACTCTGATTTTATAATCTGCATGTTTGTTTTAGGTCAATGACAGAAAATATTGTAACCAAAGAAAGATAACAACTAGCATTCCTAGGAGGAGGCCAGCAATGGCACTCTTTGTATTTTTCTATGCAAAACTGAAAAGGAACCTACAGCCAATTATGCCAATAATGATGGTCGTCGGTGGTATCATGGTGTGTGAAATGTTTTTCTGGCACACATTTGGCCACTAAATGCCAAACTTCATTTGAATGCCACAACCCAACATCCATTTGAATGCCACAGCATCCTGAGTATAATTGCTCATTATGGTACATATTAATGTATATATAGGGGTTGATTTAGTAAAGGTAAATAGGCAGTCCAAAAGAAAAATTTACTTTGCTAGTAAATTTTCTCTTGCCTTTCCTTCCCAAACACATGCAAGCAAAATCCATTTTATTTATTTTTTTCATATCATTAGATATTCTTTGCAAAGTACATTTCCACCACATTCACTATCAATTGATCCAGCGGTATAAGGATGGGCTTGATGTTTCAAGTAGAAAGTAAGTTCGACACAAACAGCAGCTGTTCGTGTGTTCGCTGAACACACAAACAAATAGGGCTTTCGGCGGGAAGTTCGCTCGCCGCACCCAAAAAAAAAAAAAAAAACTTCCCGCCACTTCACATGCGTCCAGCGTAATGAACGGCTAGAGCTGTGACAGCTCTTTTATAAAAAATGGGGAGGGACACCCGCCCCTTCTGACGTGACATCAGTTAATTTATTCACTGCACCAGCACCATAATGCACTGCACTGGTGCAGTGAATAAATTACTGACGTCACGTCAGAAGGGGCGGGGGCTATTCAGTGCAGTGAATAAATTAACTGACGTCACATAAGAAGGAGCGGGTGTCCCTGCCCCTTTCTTATAGAAGAGCTGTTGCATGTCTAAAAGCTCATTCGCCAGGAGGCGTGTGACGCGGCGGGATCGGCTTTTTTTTCATCTATTTTTTGGGTGTGCGGCTGGTGATGTGATTGACGATGGATTTACATCGGGGGACACTTTGTCTTTATTTATTTTTTGTACACTTTTTTGTTGAATGGGTAGGGGTACGATGTACCCGATATCCATTCACATAGGGGGGCGGGATCTGGGGGGCCCCTTGTTAAAGGGGGCTTCCAGATTCCGATAAGACTCCCCCCGCAGACCCCCACAACCACCCACGGTTGGTGGGAAGGGACCCCTGTCCCCATCAACATCAAATGCGTCACTTTACAGGCACATTAAGGGTCGATATTTAAAGGAATGTTTCATTTTTATGGTTTCACTTTAAGCATTAATAAAATCACTGCTCCTGTAAAAACGATTGTTTTAATTATTTTTTTTTTTTGCATTGATTCATATCCCCCAGGGAAGTACCCAGTTTCCCCATACATTTCTTTGGGCCAATAACTTGCATTTAAGCCTTTAAAATTAGGACTTTTGATTTTTCATGTTCGTGTCCCATAGACTTTAATCAAGTTCGCATGTTCACTAAAACATTTCCCCTGTTCGAGATGTGCTGGTGCGAACTGAACAGGGGGGTTTTCGGCTCTTCACTACACTCATCACTACTACTACACTATCAGCTCAATGGTAGTAGAAATTTTAGTGAAATTCTGCTAGTCCGAACTTTATTTTAGAGCTTTTCATCCCACTTTCATTCAACATTAAAATCAGCCCACATTCACATTGGTCCGATTTGACATGCTATTTGACATGTCAATTCGGCATGTCAAATCAGAGACAATTTCTGAAAATGGCACTGTCCGAATCGGTGCAATGCCGAACTTGAAGTGCCGCACTGATTCCCAAAAAGTAGTTTCTGTACTACTTTTGGCGATTTGGGGGGCAATTTCCATAGACATCTGTGCGGGTTCCCAAAGACACCCTCTGGATATGACACTGAGCATGTGCACTCAACTTCTTTGGTCGACCAAGGCAAGGCCTGTTCTGAGTGGAACCTGTTCTGTTAAACCGCTGTATGGTTGTGGCCACCATGCTGCAGCTCAGTTTCAGGGTCTTGGCAATCTTCTTATAACCTAGGCCATCTTTATGTAGAGCAACAATCTTTTTTTTCAGATCTTCAGAGAGTTCTTTGTCATGAGGTGCCATGCTGAACTTCCAGTGACCAGTATGAGTAAGTAAGAGCGATAACACCAACTTTAACACACCTGCTCCCCATTCACACCTGAGACCTTTTAACACTAACGAGTCACATCACATCAGGGAGGGAAAATGTCTAATTGGGCCCAATTTGGACATTTTCATATAGGGCTGTACTCACTTTTGTTAACTTAATCCATTATATATCACCTCATTATTTCCTTTTTCTTTTATTGTAATTTTATCTTATTTATTGTAAATATGAAATATGTTACTATGCAATAAAGCTACTAATCATGTCTACTACTGTGATCTGCCTCATATAAAGCACCAGGACCATTATTTATTTCTTTACTGTATTGTAATTAGGGATGGTGGCATCTGGCACATTGTGCACCAGATATTTATCATTTATTAATTTAGATATTAATGATAAGCCAAACTGATCTTGGTTCGGTTCAGCAGGAGTTTGCCAAACTTCAAAGAAGTTAGGATGCTGAACCCCAATAAAAATAATGGAAGTCAAATCTGTCAAATTTAAAATGCCCATTTTCTTGGACTAATAGGCCAGGTGGTGTCAAAATATAGCATAGAAGGTTGGCACTGCCCTGGGGAACAAAACCATTTTAATAAAATTGAATTGCCAGGAGCAATAGTTACATAGTTAATCTGGTTGAAAAAGGACACAAGTGCATCCAGTTCAACCCAGAGGAGACAGCCTCCATATATACAATCCCATACCCACAGTTGATCCAGAGAAAGGCAAAAAAACCCTATAAAGCATGATCCAATTTTCTGATCCCCCAAGAGGCAATTGGATATTCCCTGGTTCAACTTGACCTATAAATATTAGTGTTCAGTTACGTTATGTGTATTTAGGAAAGAATCCAGGCCTTTTAAAGACAACCTCTTGAGCTGGCTAGAACCAGCTTTTCAGGGAGTCTATTCAAAATTTTCCCAGCTCTTACTGTAAAGAAGCCTTTCTGTATTTGGAGGTTAAATCTCTTTTCCTCCATATAAAGATACCCTGTTGTTCTCTGTAATAACCTTAAAGTGGAGTTCAAGCTGTTTCTGTGTTTCTTAAAAGTCAGCAGCTCCAAAAAAATGTAGTGGCTTTTTTTAATAAACACACACTCACCTGTCCCACAATCCAACAATGCGACCACCCAAAGTCTCAGTTCTCTTGCTCTCCTCTGCCCAGCATCAGCATCACTGGTGTGGGTACCCGGCTTTGACAGCTTGCGGCTTCAGAGCCGAGTGCGCACTGTGCATGTGCGAGATGTGCTGCACATCCTGAATGGCAGGGCAATTTTCTAGGACCTGTGATGTGTCTAGGCCTAAGTGGCCAAGCAGAAATGGGAGCTGGGTAACTGTCAAAACTAGGTAAAAAATAGGTACCCACTAACCAAATGTGGCATGTCAGGGGGTCAAGAGTCCTTAAAGCGGAACTTCCATGTTTGGGTGGAACTCCGCTTTAAAATGAATCACTCTACACTAAGTTCACTATATGAACCACTTATGTATTTATACATGTTGATCATATCCACCCTTAATCTCTTCTTCTCAAGAAAGAATTAATTCAGTTCAGTTAATCTTTCCTCATAGCTGAGCTCCTCCATGCTTCTTATCAGTTTTTTTGCCCTTCCCTGCACTTTCTCCAGTTCCCCAATATGTTTTTTGTGAACTGGTCCCCAAAACTGAACTGCATATTCTAGATGAGATATTATTCATGATTTGTACACGGACAAAATTATCTCTCTCTCTCTCTCTATGCCGTCCATACCTCTTTTCATACAAGAAAGGATTTTGCGCACTTTGAAAACTGCAGCTTGGCATTGCATACTTTTATTAAGCTTATGAGCTATCAGAACACCCAGATCCTTCTCCAACATTGATTCCTCCAGTTGTACTTCCCCTAGTATGCATGATACATGCATATTTTTTAGCCCCCGAGTGCATGACTTTACATTTGTGAACATTAAACCTCTTTCCACATAGTCGTCCAAATAAACAGTGCATTGAGGTCGGCTTGTACGTTGGAGACATCCTGTAAAGATGTTGTTCCACTACATAGCTTGGTGTCTTCTGGAAAGACTGAAATTATACTTTTAATCCAAGACTTTTTATCATTTAAAATATAATAAATAGTAAGGGTCCCAACACTGAACCTTGGTTTATACCACTAAAAGTCCAAACAACCGAATCACCCAAGCATTCACTCCGATGGGGATGACAGTCTTACCGCACTCCTCTGGCAGGGTCCTCCAAACAAACCTATTGCAGTACCCGTGGACACCTTTAAAACGTTTATTAAAATGTCAAAAACATACTCACAGACATGAAGAGTAGTGTTGAGCGAACACGGACTGTATTATTCGTGTTCGTACCGAATAATTGGATTTTTTGTACCCGAACACGGACACGGACACTTTACTGTATGTTCGGGTAAAAATCCGTGTTCGGTCGTTTTATTTCCGGGTTTTGCATGCTTTGGCGCTCTTTTCATGGCGGGCTTTCAACAGCCAATCAACAATCGTTTAACTGGTGTGCCTTAAGCCATCCCAGCCATGCCTGCAAATGTCTCAGTAGCTGTGATTGGCCGTCTGAAGCATGTGACCAAGTCTTTATAAGTTCGAGGCAGCCGCAGCGGCGTCATTATGCTGCTTAGATTCAGGGACAGAGCACACATCAACGTGCTGGCTGCTGATTAGGGAAAGATAGGCAGGAAAAAACCATTTGTGTCCGGATAGAATTGAGGGACAGGTCGGAGTGTTTAGGCAGGGCGAGTTGTAGGCATTTTAGGGATAGAGTCTGCTGAATTATATAGGGTCAGTGTCTTCTACAAACTACAATCGATATTGCTGTGTGGGGGGTGGGGTGAATCTGCACTCAATCCTGATCTACGATCTCTTCTCAATCCTGTTAGGGACAGAGTCTGCTGAATTTTAGGGAAACTGTGTTCTACAAACTACAATCGATATTGCTGTGTGGGGGGTGGGGTGAATCTGCACTCAATCCTGATCTACGATCTCTTCTCAATCCTGTTAGGGACAGAGTCTGCTGAATTTTAGGGAAACTGTGTTCTACAAACTACAATCGATATTGCTGTGTGGGGGGTGGGGTGAATCTGCACTCAATCCTGATCTACGATCTCTTCTCAATCCTGTTAGGGACAGAGTCTGCTGAATTTTAGGGAAACTGTGTTCTACAAACTACAATCGATATTGCTGTGTGGTGTGGGATTGGAGATAGGCAGGTGTCAGTGATCCACATCCATTTTTCTGTGTGTGAGCTGCAGTGAACACAATCTTTTTGGGCTGCAGTGAACACAATCTTTTTGGGCTGCAGTGAACACAATCTTTTTGGGCTGCAGTGAACACAATCTTTTTGGGCTGCAGTGAACACAATCTTTTTGGGCTGCAGTGAACACAATCTTTTTGGGGTGCAGTGAACACAATCCTTTTTGGTGTGCAGTGAACACAATCTTTGTGGGGTGCAGTGAACAAAATCCTTTGTGGGGTGCAGTGAACACAATCTTTTTGGGGTGCAGTGAACAAAATCCTTTTTGGGGTGCAGTGAACAACATCCTTTTTGGGGTGCAGTGAACACAATCTTTTTGGGGTGCAGTGAACAAAATCCTTTGTGGGGTGCAGTGAACACAATCTTTTTGGGGTGCAGTGAACACAATCTTTTTGGGGTGGAGTGAACAACATCCTTTTTGGGGTGCAGTGAACAAAATCCTTTTTGGGGTGCAGTGAACAAAATCATTTTTGGGGTGCAGTGAACACAATCTTTTTGGGGTGCAGTGAACACAATCTTTGTGGGGTGCAGTGAACACAATCTTTTTGGGGTGGAGTGAACAACATCCTTTTTGGGGTGCAGTGAACAACATCCTTTTTGGGGTGCAGTGAACACAATCTTTTTGGGGTGCAGTGAACACAATCTTTGTGGGGTACAGTGAACAGAATCTTTGTGGGGTGCAGTGAACACAATCTTTGGGGGGTACAGTGAACACAATCTTTGTGAGGTGCAGTGAACACAATCTTTGTGGGGTGCAGTGAACACAATCATTGTGGGGTGCAGTGAACTCAATCTTTGTGGGGTACAGTGAACACAATCTCATACTGAAGGTTTGAGGGTGCTGCCTGTTCCATACTCCCCCTACTCCTCATCTAGCCTTTTAGGGGTACAAACAATAGTAATTGGGGCCTAGTGTGGTTGTGTACGTGTGATATACATACACTTTTTTGGGATCATATTTTCTATTCCGCTATTTAATCAAAAACCTTTGGGGATCAGTTAAATTGGGGGATAGTCTGTGTTGGTACGTGTGAGAGAGATCCACCTTTCCAAGTTGTTGGGGTTCATCTCATACTTCTGAAGGTTTGAGGGTGCTGCCTGTTCCATACTCCCCCCTACTCCTAGCCTTTTAGGGGTACAAACAATAGTAATTGGGGCCTAGTGTGGTTGTGTACGTGTGATATACATACACTTTTTTGGGATCATATTTTCTATTCCGCTATTTAATCAAAAACCTCTGGGGATCAGTTAAATTGGGGGATAGTCTGTGTTGGTACGTGTGAGAGAGATCCACCTTTCCAAGTTGTTGGGGTTCATCTCATACTTCTGAAGGTTTGAGGGTGCTGCCTGTTCCATACTCCCCCTACTCCTAGCCTTTTAGGGGTACAAACAATAGTAATTGGGGCCTAGTGTGGTTGTGTACGTGTGATATACATACACTTTTTTGGGATCATATTTTCTATTCCGCTATTTAATCAAAAACCTCTGGGGATCAGTTAAATTGGGGGATAGTCTGTGTTGGTACGTGTGAGAGAGATCCACCTTTCCAAGTTGTTGGGGTTCATCTCATACTTCTGAAGGTTTGAGGGTGCTGCCTGTTCCATACTCCCCCTACTCCTAGCCTTTTAGGGGTACAAACAATAGTAATTGGGGCCTAGTGTGGTTGTGTACGTGTGATATACATACACTTTTTTGGGATCATATTTTCTATTCCGCTATTTAATCAAAAACCTCTGGGGATCAGTTAAATTGGGGGATAGTCTGTGTTGGTACGTGTGAGAGAGATCCACCTTTCCAAGTTGTTGGGGTTCATCTCATACTTCTGAAGGTTTGAGGGTGCTGCCTGTTCCATACTCCCCCTACTCCTAGCCTTTTAGGGGTACAAACAATAGTAATTGGGGCCTAGTGTGGTTGTGTACGTGTGATATACATACACTTTTTTGGGATCATATTTTCTATTCCGCTATTTAATCAAAAACCTTTGGGGATCAGTTAAATTGGGGGATAGTCTGTGTTGGTACGTGTGAGAGAGATCCACCTTTCCAAGTTGTTGGGGTTCATCTCATACTTCTGAAGGTTTGAGGGTGCTGCCTGTTCCATACTCCCCCTACTCCTAGCCTTTTAGGGGTACAAACAATAGTAATTGGGGCCTAGTGTGGTTGTGTACGTGTGATATACATACACTTTTTTGGGATCATATTTTCTATTCCGCTATTTAATCAAAAACCTCTGGGGATCAGTTAAATTGGGGGATAGTCTGTGTTGGTACGTGTGAGAGAGATCCACCTTTCCAAGTTGTTGGGGTTCATCTCATACTTCTGAAGGTTTGAGGGTGCTGCCTGTTCCATACTCCCCCTACTCCTAGCCTTTTAGGGGTACAAACAATAGTAATTGGGGCCTAGTGTGGTTGTGTACGTGTGATATACATACACTTTTTTGGGATCATATTTTCTATTCCGCTATTTAATCAAAAACCTCTGGGGATCAGTTAAATTGGGGGATAGTCTGTGTTGGTACGTGTGAGAGAGATCCACCTTTCCAAGTTGTTGGGGTTCATCTCATACTTCTGAAGGTTTGAGGGTGCTGCCTGTTCCATACTCCCCCCTACTCCTAGCCTTTTAGGGGTACAAACAATAGTAATTGGGGCCTAGTGTGGTTGTGTACGTGTGATATACATACACTTTTTTGGGATCATATTTTCTATTCCGCTATTTAATCAAAAACCTCTGGGGATCAGTTAAATTGGGGGATAGTCTGTGTTGGTACGTGTGAGAGAGATCCACCTTTCCAAGTTGTTGGGGTTCATCTCATACTTCTGAAGGTTTGAGGGTGCTGCCTGTTCCATACTCCCCCTACTCCTAGCCTTTTAGGGGTACAAACAATAGTAATTGGGGCCTAGTGTGGTTGTGTACGTGTGATATACATACACTTTTTTGGGATCATATTTTCTATTCCGCTATTTAATCAAAAACCTCTGGGGATCAGTTAAATTGGGGGATAGTCTGTGTTGGTACGTGTGAGAGAGATCCACCTTTCCAAGTTGTTGGGGTTCATCTCATACTTCTGAAGGTTTGAGGGTGCTGCCTGTTCCATACTCCCCCTACTCCTAGCCTTTTAGGGGTACAAACAATAGTAATTGGGGCCTAGTGTGGTTGTGTACGTGTGATATACATACACTTTTTTGGGATCATATTTTCTATTCCGCTATTTAATCAAAAACCTCTGGGGATCAGTTAAATTGGGGGATAGTCTGTGTTGGTACGTGTGAGAGAGATCCACCTTTCCAAGTTGTTGGGGTTCATCTCATACTTCTGAAGGTTTGAGGGTGCTGCCTGTTCCATACTCCCCCCTACTCCTAGCCTTTTAGGGGTACAAACAATAGTAATTGGGGCCTAGTGTGGTTGTGTACGTGTGATATACATACACTTTTTTGGGATCATATTTTCTATTCCGCTATTTAATCAAAAACCTTTGGGGATCAGTTAAATTGGGGGATAGTCTGTGTTGGTACGTGTGAGAGAGATCCACCTTTCCAAGTTGTTGGGGTTCATCTCATACTTCTGAAGGTTTGAGGGTGCTGCCTGTTCCATACTCCCCCTACTCCTAGCCTTTTAGGGGTACAAACAATAGTAATTGGGGCCTAGTGTGGTTGTGTACGTGTGATATACATACACTTTTTTGGGATCATATTTTCTATTCCGCTATTTAATCAAAAACCTCTGGGGATCAGTTAAATTGGGGGATAGTCTGTGTTGGTACGTGTGAGAGAGATCCACCTTTCCAAGTTGTTGGGGTTCATCTCATACTTCTGAAGGTTTGAGGGTTCTGCCTGTTCCATACTCCCCCTACTCCTAGCCTTTTAGGGGTACAAACAATAGTAATTGGGGCCTAGTGTGGTTGTGTACGTGTGATATACATACACTTTTTTGGGATCATATTTTCTATTCCGCTATTTAATCAAAAACCTCTGGGGATCAGTTAAATTGGGGGATAGTCTGTGTTGGTACGTGTGAGAGAGATCCACCTTTCCAAGTTGTTGGGGTTCATCTCATACTTCTGAAGGTTTGAGGGTGCTGCCTGTTCCATACTCCCCCCTACTCCTAGCCTTTTAGGGGTACAAACAATAGTAATTGGGGCCTAGTGTGGTTGTGTACGTGTGATATACATACACTTTTTTGGGATCATATTTTCTATTCCGCTATTTAATCAAAAACCTCTGGGGATCAGTTAAATTGGGGGATAGTCTGTGTTGGTACGTGTGAGAGAGATCCACCTTTCCAAGTTGTTGGGGTTCATCTCATACTTCTGAAGGTTTGAGGGTGCTGCCTGTTCCATACTCCCCCTACTCCTAGCCTTTTAGGGGTACAAACAATAGTAATTGGGGCCTAGTGTGGTTGTGTACGTGTGATATACATACACTTTTTTGGGATCATATTTTCTATTCCGCTATTTAATCAAAAACCTCTGGGGATCAGTTAAATTGGGGGATAGTCTGTGTTGGTACGTGTGAGAGAGATCCACCTTTCCAAGTTGTTGGGGTTCATCTCATACTTCTGAAGGTTTGAGGGTGCTGCCTGTTCCATACTCCCCCTACTCCTAGCCTTTTAGGGGTACAAACAATAGTAATTGGGGCCTAGTGTGGTTGTGTACGTGTGATATACATACACTTTTTTGGGATCATATTTTCTATTCCGCTATTTAATCAAAAACCTCTGGGGATCAGTTAAATTGGGGGATAGTCTGTGTTGGTACGTGTGAGAGAGATCCACCTTTCCAAGTTGTTGGGGTTCATCTCATACTTCTGAAGGTTTGAGGGTGCTGCCTGTTCCATACCCCCCCTACTCCTCATCTAGCCTTTTAGGGGTACAAACAATAGTAATTGGGGCCTAGTGTGGTTGTGTACGTGCGAGATACATACACTTTTTTTGATCATATTTCCTATTCCGCTATTCAATAAAAACCTTTGGGGATCAATTAAATTGCGGGATAGTCTGTGTCGGTACGTGTGAGATCCACCTTTCCAAGTTTTTGGGGTTCATCTCATACTTCTGAAGCTTTGAGGGTGCTGCCTGTTCCATACTCCTCCTCCTCCTCATCCATCCTTTTAGGTGTACAAACAATAGTAATTGGGGCCTAGTGTGCTTCTGTACGTGTGAGATACATACACATTTTTTGATCATATTTCCTATTCCGCTATTCAATAAAAACCTTTGGGGATCAATTAAATTGCGGAATAGTCTGTGTCGGTACGTGTGAGATCCACCTTTCCAAGTTTTTGGGGTTCATCTCATACTTCTGAAGCTTTGAGGGTGCTGCCTGTTCCATACTCCTCCTCCTCCTCATCCATCCTTTTAGGTGTACAAACAATAGTAATTGGGGCCTAGTGTGTTTCTGTACGTGCGAGATACATACACTTTTTTTGATCATATTTCCTATTCCGCTATTCAATAAAAACCTTTGGGGATCAATTAAATTGCGGGATAGTCTGTGTCGGTACGTGTGAGATCCACCTTTCCAAGTTTTTGGGGTTCATCTCATACTTCTGAAGCTTTGAGGGTGCTGCCTGTTCCATACTCCTCCTCCTCCTCATCCATCCTTTTAGGTGTACAAACAATAGTAATTGGGGCCTAGTGTGCTTCTGTACGTGTGAGATACATACACATTTTTTGATCATATTTCCTATTCCGCTATTCAATAAAAACCTTTGGGGATCAATTAAATTGCGGGATAGTCTGTGTCGGTACGTGTGAGATCCACCTTTCCAAGTTTTTGGGGTTCATCTCATACTTCTGAAGCTTTGAGGGTGCTGCCTGTTCCATACCCCCCCTACTCCTCATCTAGCCTTTTAGGGGTACAAACAATAGTAATTGGGGCCTAGTGTGGTTGTGTACGTGCGAGATACATACACTTTTTTTGATCATATTTCCTATTCCGCTATTCAATAAAAACCTTTGAGGATCAATTGAATTGCGGGATAGTCTGTGTCGGTACGTGTGAGAGAGATCCACCTTTCCAAGTTGTTGGGGTTCATCTCATACTTCTGAAGGTTTGAGGGTGCTGCCTGTTCCATACTCCCCCTACTCCTCATCTAGCCTTTTAGGGGTACAAACAATAGTAATTGGGGCCTAGTGTGGTTGTGTACGTGTGATATACATACACTTTTTTTGGATCATATTTTCTATTCCGCTATTCAATAAAAACCTTTCTAGGGCAAGATCTTAAATTACAGAAATATGAGGAGACCGTCAAATAAGGGCCGTGGCCTGGGTCGTGGTGCTGCTGGTAGAGCTCCTGTTGCAAGGAGAGGACATGGTCGATCTGTGCCAGCTACACGCACAAGTGAAACACCTTCCTCAAGTGTGAGTAGGCGACAGAACCTGCATCAGTATTTGGTAGGGCATCAAACGCCCCTAGAAGTGATGAGGCCAGAACAAGTTGAGGCGATAGTAGATTGGTTTGCTGCTGACAGTGCCTCCAGTTCCTTCACATTGTCTCCCACCCAGTCTACTGCAGAAAGGTCAGAGTTGGCACCTGCAGCCAATGTCCAACCGTCTTTCACCTCACCCCCTTGCAAATCAGGCCAGCAGTCTGAGCCCCAAGCCATACAGCAGTCTCTTATTCTTTTTGAGGACTCTGTCAGCAGGGTTTCCCAGGGCCATCCACCTAGCCCTGCCCCAGAAGTGGAAGAGATTGAGTGCAGCGATGCCCAACCACTTATTCCTCAAGATGAGTACATGCAAGGATCATCGCAGCACGTCTCCGATGATGACGAAACGCAGGTGCCAACTGCTGCGGCGTTCAGCATTGTGGAGACCGACAAGGAGGGCAGGGGTGAAGACTGGGTGGAAGATGATGTGGAGGACGATGAGGTCCTCGACCCCACATGGAATGAACGTCATGCAGGTGAACTGAGTAGTTTGGAGGAAGAGGCGGTGGTCGCACAGAGCCACCAGCACAGCAGAAGAGGGAGCAGGGTGCAGAAGCGGAGCGGCCGTGCCCTAGACACTACGCCCGCTACTGCCCAACGCAGCAAGGGAACGAGCGCACCAAAGTCAGCTCAAAGGAGTTCTCTAGCGTGGAAGTTCTTTAGAAAATGTGCTGATGACAGGACACGAGTGGTTTGCACCCTGTGCAATCAGAGCTTGAAGCGAGGCATGAACCTTCTCAACCTGAGCACAACCTGCATGATCAGGCATCTAAGTGCAAAGCACGAGCTGCAGTGGAGTACACACCTTCAAAACCAAGAAACGTCTCTGGCTCATCCTGCTTCCTCTTCTGCTGCAGTCTCGGCCGCTCCAGCCACATCTGTAGTGATACCGGCACCTGCCACCCCGCAAACAGACGATCTGTCAGCAACACCACCACCTGGGTCACCAACAACCATCTCCACAATGTCCCGTGGAAGCGTTCAGCTTTCCATCTCCCAAACACTTGAGAGGAAGAGGAAGTACCCCCCTACCCACCCGCGATCCCTGGCCCTGAATGCCAGCATTTCAAAATTATTGGCCTTTGAAATGCTGTCATTCCGTCTGGTGGAGACGCACAGTTTTAAAAACCTTATGTCGGTGGCTGTCCCACAGTACGTCGTGCCCAGCCGCCACTACTTTTCCAGGCAAGCCATCCCTTCCCTGCACAACCAAGTGGGGGAAAAAATCAGGTGTGCACTGCGCAACGCCATCTGTGCCAAGGTCCACCTAACTACGGATACGTGGACCAGTAAGCACGGTCAGGGGCGTTATATCTCCCTAACGGCACACTGGGTAAATGCAGTGGCGGATGGGCCTGAGGCGGATAGCAATTTGGCGCATGTCCTTCCACCACCGAGGATTGCAGGGCGCTTCAGTTTGCCTCCTGTTCCTAACTCCTCCTACTCCGCTTCCTCATCCTCTACCGCCTCCTCATCCGGACAGCGTAACACCTTCACCACCAACTTCAGCACGGCCAGGGGTAAACGACAGCAGGCAGTTTTACAACTTGCCTGTTTGGGGGACAAACCACACACCGCGCAGGAGTTGTGGAGGAGCATGGAACAGCAGACAAATGAGTGGTTGCTGCCAGCGAGCCTCAAGCCCGGCCTGGTGGTGTGCGATAACGGGCGAAATCTCATAGCAGCTCTGGGCCTAGCCGGTTTGACGCACATCCCTTGCCTGGCGCATGTGCTGAATTTGGTGGTGCAGAGGTTCCTTAAAAACTACCCCGATATGTCAGAGCTGCTGCAGAAAGTGCGGGCCGTTTGTGCGCACTTTCGGCGTTCTCACCCTGCTGCTGCTCGCCTGGCAGCGCTGCAGCGTAACTTCGGCCTTCCCGCTCACCGCCTCATATGTGACGTGCCCACAAGGTGGAACTCCACCTTGCACATGCTGGAAAGACTGTGCGAGCAGCAGCAGGCCATAGTGGAGTTTCAGCTGCAGCACGCACGCGTGAGTCGCTCTGCGGAACAGCACCACTTCACCACCAATAACTGGGCCTTCATGCGAGACCTGTGTGCCTTGTTGCGCTGTTTTGAGTACTCCACCAACATGGCCAGTGGCAATGACGCCGTTCTCAGCTTAACTATCCCACTTCTATGCCTCCTTGAAAAAACAATTCGGGCGATGATGGAAGAGGATGTGGCACAGGATGAGGAGGAGGAGGAGGATGAAGAGGTAACATTTCCAAGGCTTTCAGGGCAGTCATTCGCAAGGGGCTCCGAGGGTGGGTTCCTGCACACGCAAACGCCAGGGACGCAATTGTCCAGCAGGGGCACAGTTCTGGAGGATGAGGAGGATGAGGAGGAGGAGGAGCTGGAGGAGGAGATGGAACCATGTTCACAGCAGGGTGGCACCCAGGCCAGCTCATGGCCATCACTGGTGCGTGGCTGGGGGGATACAGAGGACACGGACCATACACCTCCCACAGAGGACAGCCTTTCGTCGCCTCTGGGCAGCCTGGCACACATGAGCGATTACATGCTGCAGTGTCTCCACAACGACCGCCGAGTTGCCCACATTCTAACTTGTGCTGATTACTGGGTGGCCACGCTGCTGGATCCCCGTTACAAGGACAACGTACCGTCCTTAATTCACTCACTGGAGCGCGATCGCAAGATGCGCGAGTACAAGCGCACGCTGGTAGACGCCATGCTGCTGGCATTCCCATCTGACAGCGGGGCCACAGTGGAAGCACAAGGCAGAGGAGGAGGAGGAGGAGGTCGCCAACGCAACCAGGGCACCGCCAGCACCTCAGAAGGCAGGGTTAGCATGGCCGAAATGTGGAAAAGCTTTGTCAGCACGCCACAACAAACAGCAGCACCAGCAGCTCAGATGGAACGTCTTAGCAGGAGGCAGCATTTTACCAACATGGTGGAGCAGTATGTGTGCACACGCCTACATGTAGTGAATGACGGGTCTGCCCCCTTCAACTTCTGGGTCTCCAAATTGGGCACATGGCCTGAGCTTGCCCTTTACGCCTTGGAGGTGCTGGCGTGCCCTGCAGCCAGTGTATTATCTGAACGGGTATTTAGCACGGCTGGGGGCGTTATAACAGACAAGCGCAGCCGCCTGTCCAGAGACAATGTGGACAAGCTCACGTTCATTAAAATGAACCAGGCATGGATCCCACGGGACTTTTCCGTACCTTATGCAGAATAGCAATGGATACCGACCTTACCCACCCATTGTTCCATTTTTGCTCTTTCTCACTCTTTTGGGGTGTACCCTCATTTAAAATTTGTGAAAAGAAGCAGTGTTGGCTACCTCGTCCTCCTCCTCAGGGCCAGATTAATGTAGGGTCTATTGGAGCTGCAGCTCCAGGCCCCTACCTTTTATATAGGCCCCGGGTTGGCCATATTCACTGTTACCGCTCTTCTGTCACTTGTAAACACAGAAGTCTGGCTTCTATGCTCGCTTCCCCAGGCAGCACCCTCAGAACCTCCCCACACAGCGTGAAGGCCGGACAAGGAGGGACAGTTGGCGATGCATGGATGTGTTTATGGGCTTCAGAGACAGCATCCCATGTTGAATTAGGCATGCATGGCTGCACCCTTCCTCCTCTGGGTGCATGGCAAGGCACGGCCCTAAGGCCCTTCAAAATCCTCAGCACCAAGCCCATGATGCTGTTAATCCGGCCCTGGTCCTCCTCCACCGCCGCTTCCACCTACACCGCCCATAGGTGTGCGCAGCCTATTGCATTAAGGTGTGCACCCCAAAGTTGAAATACACATGCATGTGTTTGCCAGCAGGGAGAGTAATGTATCGGGGCCATGTACCTGTAGGCAAGGAGAAATAGAGCAGAGCAGGTCCCAGGGAGATCTTTCCCATCTCCTCACTGGCAATGCTATGTGCCCTAGGTGATTAGGGTGTGCCCAGGCACACCCAGCACACCCTGTGCGCACGCCTATGTCACCGCCACATCCACCACCACCTCAACCTCCCTCCTACTCCATATGGGCCTCGTCCTTCAGAGATGAAGAAGAACTTTGTTTTATTTTTCTGTTTTTTTTTGTTGTTTTAAGTTATTTCCCTATCCACATTTGTTTGCAGAGCACTTGCCATGCTCTTAATTACGTTTTGCTGCCATTTGCAGCACTCTAGCCCTTTCCTTTGGTGTTTTAGAGCCATTTTAGTGCCTTAAAGTTCGGGTCCCCATTGACTTCAATGGGGTTCGGTGTCCGGGAAAAGTTCGGTAAAAGTCCGGGACACGGACCCGGACTTTTTTTTAAAGTTCGGCCGAACCCGTCGAACACGGACATCTAGGTGTCCGCTCAACCCTAATGAAGAGTAAAAATCGCATATAAAGAATCATGTGGAAATAAACATGTCTCTGTAATTGGACCGCTGATGCGATTTTTACTCTTCATGTCTGTGAGTATGTTTTTGGCATTTTAATAAACTTTTTAAAGGTGTCCACAGGTAATGCACTAGTTGTTTGCGCCTCCTTTTCTCTTTCATACACCACTAATAACCTTAAACAGTTCACAGTATGAATCATTAACCACTACTCTCTGAATACAGTCTTTATGCCAGTTTTCTATCCATTCACAAACTGATTTTTCCAAACCTGTAAACTTTACCTTACACAGTAGCCATGTGTGGGGAACTGTGTCAAACACTTTTGCAAAATCCAAGTATACTATATCCACAGCCACTCCTTTGTTTAAGGATTTGCTTACCTCCTCATAAAAATAAATCTAATTTTTTTACATGAATCTATGCTGTCTATTGCTATTTTTCTAGCAAAAACTCACCTATGTGATCTTTTTTTATATTCTCCAGTATCTTACCAATTTTAGAAGTTAAAGTTTAACAGGTCTTTAGTTACTTATTAAATACTTTGACCCCTTTTTAAATATAGGTACCATATTTGGCCAATCCAGTGGTACTATTAAAGAGTCTCTAAAAATTAGAAACAATGGCTTTGAAATGACTGAGCTCAATTCTTTTAGGATCTGTGGGTGTATGTCATCTGGTCCAGGTGCTTTATTCACCTTAATTATGGCTAAATATTTTTGGACAATCAATTTTGGTGGTTGATTTGAGGCTATATCAAACTCGTTCCCATTATGGACTTGCGCTCCCCCATGCTCCTTTGCATACACAAAGTTGAAGAAGGTGTTTAATTTGCCCTTTGGCCCCAGTCACCCACTCCAAATTATTTTGTAGAGGGCCTACATGTTCAGACGTGACCTTTTTACTGGTAATGTATGTGAAGAATTTTTTTGGGTTTGTCCTACTCTTTTTTGTAATCTGTCGTTCATTTAGATTTTTTGCGGCCTTGATTTCTTTTTACATTCTCTATTATATTCTTTGTAATGTTTAACCACTTCTGGACCTGAAGGTTTAGCCCTCCAAATGACCAGGCCCTTTTTTGCAAAACAGCACTGCGTTACTTTAACTGACAATTGGGCGGTCCTGCGATGATGTACCCAAATAAAATTTATGTCCTTTTTTTTCTACAAATAGAGATTTCTTTTGGTGGTATAAGGGCGACAATTCTGAAAAAAAAAAAAAATGTTTTTTACTTTCTGCTATAAAACACAGCCAAGAAAAAAAAAATGAAAAAATCAACTTTTTTTCATCATTTTAGGCCAATATGTATTCTGCTACATATTTTTTGGTAATAAAAATCCCAATAAGTTTATATTGATTGGTTATTGCGTCTACAAACCAGGGGATAGATTTATGGCATTTTTATTTATGTATTTTAGTGGTAATGACAGTGATCAGCAATTTTTAGTGGGATTGCAAAATTCGGCGCACAGATCGGATGCCTAACTGACACTTTTTGACACTTTTGAGAGGACCAGTGACATTACTACAGTAATCAGTGCTAAAAATATGCACTGTTACTGTACTAATGACACTGGCAGGGAAGGTGTTAGCACCAGGGGCGATCGAAGGGGTAAATGTGTGCCTAGGGGGTGCTTTATAACTGTGTGGGGGATGGACTCACTAGATGAACATAGAGATCCATGTTCCTAAAAAAACAGGAACACAAGATCCCTGTGTTCATCTGTCACAGAACGGCAGTCTGCCTTGTTTGCATAGACAGACCGCCGTTCTGTCTCTATAGGGAGCGATTGCGGGTAACCGGCAGACATCGTGCGCGCCCCCACTGGCTTTTGCATTAAACAACATACAGGTACGTTGTTTAATGCAATAGAGCCGACCTGCCGCAGTATATGCACTGCTGGTGGTCGGCAAGTGGTTAAATTACAACTTACCTAGAACCCTTGCTGGTTTTCCTGGGGGTCTGCGAGTGAGGGACTTCTGAATCTAGAAGTTCTCTTTTATAATAAAGGGGCCCCAGATGCCACAGGCCTCTTTAATAATAAGCAGTTCCCAAGATACCCGATCTACTGATACTGACTAATATAATACTTCCTGGTGTAGAATCCAAAGACAATTTTGATTATGTATGTGAACAAATCTCAATGACCATACAATGTATTATTTTGAAGTTTACTGGATTGAATTGTTCCTGTATGATTTGAAGTTCATAAATGAAGAATTTAAAAAAATGATAATAATAACATATACCCCCAGGTGCGCTGCCATACAGAGAGGCTAGGATAATGGGGCACAACTTACTGAATCCAAAACAGCATGGCTTTACTGAGGGCAGATCATGTCAGACTAACCTAAATTCATTTTTTGACTATATTACCAATTTTTAGGACTATGTATTCCAAGGGGATGGGGGGGGGAGGGATACTGGACCTTAGAAAGCCCACTCAACCCACAGTGGGGTATGGGGGTGTGATGTATGTATATACATATATATGAAATATATTACCTCAAACCCAACGGCATATAGCCTGTGTGCCAAGCAACTAAGGAATGTAAGAAAAAACAAAAGTGAAAGAAAAGCAGTTGCAAAGTATGGCTACAACGAAGGTGAGGTAAATTGAATCACATAGAGCTTTATTGAATGAAAAATTAAGGAATAAAAGTTAAAACAACAGCATCAACATTGCACAGAATGTTATAAGAGAATTAACAATCGACATGAAGATGAAACACTGCAAAAGGTCCTGTCTGGTGAAAAATGGCACCACTACGCTACAGACTCCACCCACCACCCCAATTGCACATTGAAAAATCCAACAGTCACTTGAAAAATCAAAAAATATTCAAAAAATGTTCATGACAAAAATAAAATTAATTATAGTACTCTTGGAGTATGAACATGATATGTATGGATAAAGCCACCTCCAGTAGAAGCATCCAGTTGGGGATATTTGTGCAAATTTTGATATAAAAGTTTTGGTTGGTGGTTATCAAAAGTCTCCGTATATGACCGTTAGGTGCAGGGTCCTCACACCCATATGGTATACAAGGGCAATTAATGGCTCTACCACAACTTCCTCTGGTAAATGGACATGTATTGAATGGCTGCACTTTCCAGATGAATCTTTAAACACAGAAGTAGACACCATGTAAAGCGGCACGGACATATGACTTAAACGGACAGACAGGCAAGCGAAGCAGGCAAACAAACAGATGGCTTTAAACATTGATTTGCATACCCGGTCTGATATTCAACCAGTGTATGTGTCTGAGCGGTCAGGACGCTCTGCAACTAAATGTCCTCTGGTCTGTGGATATTGCAGTCCGGTGTATAAGATTATGCTCACTGATAGACACACTTTGTATGTCTCCAACCATTCAGTTAGCCTTCCATCTCTATAGATTTCACCAGGACTAGGCTGGTGCTGTGGACATAGCTTATCTTGATTTCAGCAAGGCATTTGATACAGTTTCACATAGTGATTTAATACAAAAGTTATACAAGCTAGAACCTAACCCTTGGGTGATTCAGAGGATATGCAGTTGGCTAAAGGATAAATACAAGAGTTTGATTGTAAGAACAGAGACTAGTCACTAGTGGTGTACCACAAGGCTTTGTAAAGGGTCTGTTCTATTTAATCAATATATAAATTATATAACTAAAGGGTTGTTGGTCAAAGTATGTCTTTTGCTGACAAAGGTGTGTAATAGGGTTGATATCCCTGGAGGTGTCTGTAACATGGAACATGATTTGGCATTGGTCAAAGCATTGGAAACTGTAGTTCAATGTTTCTTCATGTATAATAATGCACCTAGGGAAAAGGAATCCCTCAATGCACTGTGATTCAAAACATCAGTATCAGTGTCAAAACTGAAAAACTACAGTCTTTAAATTACTTTAATATACACCCAAAACGTGTGTGTCCCAAAAGAAATCTCCTTCAATCCACTACCACTAATTAACTATGATCACGCCATGCTTGCCTCCACTGCACAATTGTCACACACATATATTAATTGCCTATCTCTTTCAAAGGCAAACTCGCTCAAGAAGATAAAAACCACTAATGAAAGGTTTTTGGTGGGACACTGCTAATCAGTGCTGGGACAAAAAATCCTCACTGTTTCCTCAGTAATTATAAAAGGAATTCCACATAGTGTGATACCATAAAAACATGTTAATTTATTAACCACTTTAACACTAGCCACTGTGCAGCTACTGCGGCACAGTGGCTCGATATCGTCTATCGACGTAGACCTACGTCGCTAGACTCCTCCCCCTGTAGGCGGCGCTCCTGCTGTTTTCATTCACAGCGGGAGTCGGGCCAGGGGAGGAGTGGCGGCGATCGCCGCTGCTCTGCCCCGATCGTCGGGGAATCCAGTTTGGAGTTCGGCCGCCTGTGTAAACAGAGCGGGCGAATCTCCTAAGTGACAGGGAGTGACAGATTGGAGTGTTCAGCATAGCTGAACATCCGATCTGTCCCTGGCTCACTCAGTCACCTCCCCCCCCACACGTTAGTAAGCACCAGGCATACATTAACCCCTCCCTCTCCAATAAAATTAACACCTTCCCTGCCAGTGTCATTTTTACAGTAACAGTGCATATTTATAGCACTGATTACTGCAGTAATGTCACTGGTACCCCCAAAAGTGTCAAAAATGTCAGTCAAGGGTCCGATCTGTCTGCTGCAATGTCGTAGTCCCGCAAAAAAAATCGCAGATCGCCGCCATTACTCGTTAAAAAAAAACACCAAAAATGACATAAATCTTTCCCTTAGTTAGTAAACGCAAAAACTTTTGCGCAAACCAATCAAAATACACTTATTGCAATTTTTTTTTACCAAACATGGGTAGCAGAAAACAAATTGGCCAAAAATTTAAAAAAAAATTGGTTTTTACATCTTTTTTGAGGGGAATTTCATATAAAAAAATGTTAAAAATATTGTTATATTTTCAAAATAAACGCTCTTTTTTTGTTTATAGCGCAAAAAATCAAACACCACCAAAAGAAAGCTCTGTTTGTGGGGAAAAAAGGACGTAAATTTTGTTTGGGTACGGCATCGCATGACCGCGCAATTGTCAGTTAAAGTCGCACAGCGCCGAATCGCAAAAAGTGGCCCAGACGTAAGACAGCAAAATGCTCTAGTGGTAAAGTGGTTAAAGTAGTGATGCGCTTACATATACACAATTTAAAAAATCCATCAAAGCCATCAGCTCCTTTCAGGTTGTAGAGGAGCTTTCACTCAGTATGAGACACAGCTGGCTGCACTGCTTCCATACAGCTCTGCTCTGAGGACTAAACCTGTGCACACCCTCTTGTAAAACTGAAGTAGATGATTGTACTTGATAATTGTTAATGAGTGAGAGATTGGGGCAGAGCACTGTAAGGAGTGTTTTTTTCACGTTTTTTATATATAATTGTTTAAACAAGTTAAACAGCATAAGATCAAGACAGAACATTGGGACACGCAAAAAGAGAATTCAGCAGTTGAATCTATAACTACTATCTGATTTTGAAATCAGTCCACTATCCACATACAGTAAATTATGTTTTTGTTGTATAGTGTCAAATTCTTTGGTAAATTCAAGAAACTTTTATTTATTCTATCACCCTTCATTTATGTAAACCATTGCTCACTCCTTTGTATATTGGAAATGGGTTGGTCTAACAACAGTGTTCTTTTATAGATCCATATTGATTATAATAACATAATTCTTCAATAGAGTCCAATAGGATACCCTCAAATGCCTGTAGGTAGTAATACCACTATTATACAAGGGACATTCAAGTCAAACCAAGACTTTTAGTTTTAGAGGTACAAAAAAAAGGAATGTTAGTATGGTGGTACTACATTTAGTAGTAAGTGGCAAATGTGTCCTATTACTGACAGGTGATGCACATGTCGCGGGCCAGTCCAGAGACCACTAATCAAAATGGCAGACAACAGTGTTGGTGCGTGCATGGAACAGCGTGTGGTCATGAAGTTTCTTGTGAACAAACCCACTGATATCTATAGAAGACTTCAAGCACAGTACGGTAATGAGACTTTCAGCCGCAGTAAGACATATGAATAGTGTGTACGCTTCAAGGATGGCCGTACATCTGTTAGGGAGGATCCTAGCCATAAGTGGTTTCCAGCCAACAGCAGTCATTCCTGTGAATATCCACATTGATCCTGCATAATTGATGCATAACCTGTTGTGAAATTGCACAAAAAAACACATTTTTTCTGTGGTAACAGTGAACACAATCATTCATGAACATTTGTATTTTCAAAAAATTAGCGCACGCTGGCTACCAAGACAGCCTTCCTTCTTTGATCTATAAGGGTGTCTTGTTTCTCCAGGAAAATGCACAAGCTCATACTGCTCATAGCACTGTATGCACATTACAGCAACTCAGCTGGGAGGTATTGCCACATCCCCCAGTACAACCTGGACCTCACTAAGAGGGCTTTCCACCTGTTTGGACCCCTAAAACTAAGTGAAGCAGGCTGTCCTAGCATTGTTGAGGCATACTGACAAATCTTTCTTTACTGAAGCTTTTTAGGCAATAGTTAAACACAGGGATGAGTGTATAAATGTAGCAGGGGGGGGGGGAGGGTATGTCAAAAAATAAATTCAGTTTTCACTCCTTTAAATTTGTTCTTTTATTATGTAAACTCAAAAGACCTGGTTGGACATGAACGCTCCTCGTACTTGTCACGATCAGGGGTCAGGCAGTTGCCCAACAGCTGTAGTACAAGAGAGGTTCCCACTGACATGCTGGAAAAGTACACAAGCAGCTCATCCTTGTGGATGATTCAGGCTCACCCAAAGTGTGGGGTCTAAGCACTAACCGATATTCACCAGAGCTCCTGATGATCAAGATGGGTTTTGCTGCGTGTTAGTACTAGGTCGTGGTCCTAGGAATTGCCCCACTAAAAGATGAGCAAGCCAGGGTCCAGTAGCAAGCAGATACAGCAAGTAGGGATAAAGCAGAAGCATAGTCAGTTAACAAAGTAAAGGTTGGTAACAAGTGGTTGCGGGTTGGGATCAAGCGGAAGCATAGTTGAGGAACAAGCAAAGGGTCAGTAACAAGTGGTAGTGAAAATACGAAAATGGTAGCATGAGCGGCAGGATCATAATATTGGCTGGGCGAGCACAATAATCTGGCAAATAGGAAGTTAAAAGTCATGTCTTAAATACTAAGTTCAGGAGAGGAGCAAAGTGTTCAAGGTTCAAGAGGAACAAGACACGACGAAAGGTTGTCTAATGAATCAGGAAGTGAACTGAGGTAATCCAGCAAGAAGAGACACTGACAGACACAGCAGAGGTTGTAGGTTCAGATTCAGACCCTGACAATATATCACAGCTTCCCACTGTCAACAGTGTAATGATTTCCTGCACCCGCCGCCGATGACTGCACACACGATCTGCTACACACAAGGAACCTTACAGGGCAACCGATCCTTGAAAAGCTTTCGCTATTGCAACATCACCAGATGCACCTCTCAACAACCTAGAGGAGAGAACCAAAACATGGATTGACTCACTCCATTTAGGGACAACAAACTTCTTCTAATGACTGAGAATCAGCAATACGCCTCCTGGTCAGAAAATCTTTTCCGTATATACACAACAAATAAATTAAGCGGACTCTACCAACTCACAACACCCCCTACCCCGTGATCTTCAACACAACAGGCACATCCTCTTAACCAGAAGTGTCAATACATTTATTACAAGAGACACGTGCAGCCTCCTTTCAGGCATCCTCGCTGGAGCCACATTGGTGAAGACCCACACCCTCAGGGACCTAGGGGTGCATACATCGGCACTCAGCACAGCGGAACCCTTTTTTCCTCTTTCTTTTATCAGTAGTGACTCTCTTGTCACATTCCAAGCAACCTACAGGAAATCACAAAACCTCCCCACTTCTCAGACCCCTGAAGAAAGGCCTGCGTGCCTGAAACGCGTCGGTGGGAGGATTTCCTTCAAGAAACCAACATATACCTTTGAGTATATGCATCATTGTTACCTTTAACCATATATATATTATTTGTGTTACCATATCATTTATGTTCTCTGTATCATTCATGTAATACCTCAGATCCATTGAGATCTATTTTAAACTTGTTAATAAAATTATTTTTACTTTTACACATCTGTGGAAGTGTGTTTGCCGTTAAAGTCCCACACCCTAGGGGGACCCCCCATTTCTGCCTGATTTCCTGCACTGGACACACGAAAAGCTGAAGCAAGCGGCCATATTGTTCAGTCATTATAGGTCAGCCATGACAGTCTTGCAGAACAGTTATACATGCAGTAATATTATCCCCCTCTCTACCTCCTTTAGTTCATGAAATGCATAGGATTTATACTTAAAAAGAGCCATTATCTCAACTCAGAGATGTCAAAACCAGCATTTGGGCCTGTGCAAAGCTGTAAACCACTAATTGAGTCCTGGCAGGATGTCTGTTTCTTCTGTCCAGAGTATCGTAAAACTTTGACCAAATCCATTAAGGATAACCAGAACTAATGGGGATCGTAAAAGGCAATCAGAGAGCTCTGCCCAATTCAAAACCAAGCAAATACACACATGACTCATAAACTCAGAAAGGAACATAACACATTATTTATTAGTATATTTGAAAGAGAAATGTCACACTGAACGAATTAGGGTCACACATGACCACACTAGCACATATACGTAGGAGGGAAGATAGCTGTCAGATATTTCCTGGGTGACAAGTGTATACTAGATATTCTGTGTGTAGTATCCCTAGATATGAAATTACATGCTGAATGATAAACTATCAGTTTAAAGAATGTAACGGGTATATATTGGAGGCTATGGATAGTGGTATAAAACTGTCCAAAGAGGAGGCACCTGATATTGTCATAAACTCAGGACAGAGCTTGGCCACACCGTTTTATTGGTCAGGGTCATCTGTTAACACCCTTTTGATCCCAGAGAAAAGGAGAGAGCCCTAACCAGTTAGTGAGTTCTCATGTGGCACTTTTCCACTGCAAGTACCGGCTCGGCTCCACTCGGCACTGCTTGGCCCTGCTCGGCTCAGTTTGCTTTTCCAATGTGTGGTACGAGTTGGCACCTTTCGGCACTGTGTAGGCTCTACTCGGCTCGGTTTGCTTTTCCACTAAAGTAGTGAGTGGGTGGGATTACAACGATTCTCTGACCAATCCGTGGCTAGTAGTGACAAACAATCAAGGCTGCATGCAAAGGATTGTGGGATATGGTATAGGTATGGAACGCTTGGAACCACAACCGAGGTGGTACTGTTTAAGCGAGCCGTACCGAGTCGTACCATGTAGTGGAAAAGCGCAGCTGTACCAAATCGTACCGAACCGTTCTAACACATACCATGCGGTACCATGCAGTGGAAAAGTGCCAAACCGATCCGTTCCATGCAGTGGAAAAGCGCTAATGGTAACATCAAAGCAGGAACATCTACCAAGTTTGAGAACTGATCACACCTGGCTCATCGACTGAACTCTGATAACACTCAGGACATTGACTGCAAGTATTCTTCCTGCTCAATTACACCTTATTTTTCTATTGCTGAATTATGTCCTCTATTTCTTTGAAACACCTTTTTTCTGTAAATATTTTATTTGCACCAACTTTGACCTTTTCATTATTAGAACCTTATTTTGAAAAGTGTTAACCTTGTCCCTAAGCTCTTAATGCAAGCTAACAAAGAACCTGTCTCTTGAAGAGTGCTACTGTGTAGAATAAATCCTCTGAACATACCTGTCTGTGGTGACAGTTTGTGTTACAGACGATTATTCTAAAATCATAATTGGTATTTCTAAAATTATGAGCTTCCTCCCTCTCAAACCAAACAGAGGTGGTGGCAGTTCAAGGTTTAATTACTTAACCTCCCTGGTGGTATTCCCTAGTTTGGCTTGGGGTTAATATACAGTGCCAAAAGCGGTAACTCCGAACCACACTCGGGATTACCCCACAAGCAAACTTACCTTATGCTACAATCCCCCGCCGTCCTCCAGCCATCCTCCCGCTGTCATCGCTGTCATCCAGCCGATGCTATCACCTGTCTTCTGCTTTCCTTCCCTGCGAGTGCCGTGACACGGGGGTGGAACCAGGGGAATATTCAAAAAATAAATAAAAACAAATGACATGATACAATGTAATCTGTTAGGATTACAACTTTGTATCAAGCCATTTTACCACAGGTTTTTACCTAGTGACTTTTCCAGTGCCCTGCCTGTACTTTTGTGGTTCTTTGTGTCTGGAAAATTCAGAACGTCCATGGCGTCCAAAAAGTGTACTTTTAGCTCAAAAGCGCTTTTAGACTAACTGGAAAACAGCGACAATGAATCAGAATTATTTGAATAACTCAGTGATAGTGACTTGTGGGAAAATTCGTCATCAGGTACTGAAAGTGATGACAGTGATGATTCTGCGACTGAGCTCAGCGAAGTGAGAACTTGGTGCTCTATTGACTGCGGTACGGATCAGGCAGCGCTTCCAAGATTGCCATTTACTGGAGCACCTGGTATGAAAGTTGACGTTGACCACGACAACCCCTTGGCATACCTACAATTATTTCTGACCGATGAGGTAATTGAAAAAAATAGTTACTGAGACAAACCGGTACAGAGAGCAACAATTGGTTATGCAGCAGAAGTTTAAGATGCAGAAAGTGGGAACCAGTGACCAAAAATTACATTTGGAAATTTATGGGCCTAGTAATTCTTCAGGGAGTGGTGGGGAAACCCCTAAAGAAGTTGTATTGGACAACCAATACATTACTTGCCACTCCATTCTTCTGCACGGTCATATCAGATTACAGATTGTCCCTCATAATGAAATATCTCCACTTCAAAAACAATTAAGAATTTGATGAAACTGCCCATCCTGCACCAAAACTGAAAAAAATTTGGGAAGTATATCAAATGATTCTACAAAATTTCCAACTAAGCTATGTGCCAGAAAGAGACATCAGCATAGATGAAAGTCTATTGGCCTACAAGGGAAGGCTCAGCTGGGTGCAAAACATTGCATCAAAGAGGGCATAATGTGGCATAAAATCCTACATGCGATGCGAATCATCAACTGGCTACATTTGGAATTCAGTGATATACACTGGAAAAGGAACACAATTTGATCAAAAATACAGCAATTATGGAATGGGATCACCTTCTGTTCTTTCACTAAATGAGCCATTGCTAAATCAGGGCAATTGTGTAACAACTAACAACTTTTTTACATCTCCTGAACTTTATGAGGTTCTACTTCAAAACAAAACTGATGCCTGTGGAACTGTAAGGGCTAACTGGTGCGACATGCCGCCAATGTTTGGCAAAAAGAAGCTCAAGACAGGAAAAATGGTTGACTGGCAGAAAGGCAAAATGATAGCACTGCAATGGCGGGTGCACACACCGCTCATGCCGACTAGGAAGGCTTCAAATAGGTGTGGGTGCTCATTTTGGCTCACCACTGCCAAACTTGAAAATACAAACGAAAATGGCTGCACTCCAACAGATATAATGATGCTTCTTTATTGAACCAAAGGACAGTCAATACAGAATACAAAAAGGTAGACGCGTTTCACGCGTAAAGTCGTGCTTGTTCACCACCTACACACATACAAAGCAAAGGTCTATTTAAGTTGTGTACCAATCTATACCACACCCCAAGCAGATCAGTGCCAAATCACCATCACATGAGCAAAGAAGCCACAATATAATAAAAAATTCTGTGCATAAAAATTATTGATACACATGAACATAACAAAGACACGATTGCTCAAAAATGACAGGATAAAAACATATGTTAAAAAAAGGATCTAGTAAGTGTGAATATTTAACATCAAAGGTGTGATTAGAAAATACAATAATATATACACCGAAATGTTACAAGAATGAAAAACAAATGAAATCTGCTACAAACGGGTCAATTGTCTAATAGATCAGCTATAATCCACGTATCGATCGACTGGACAAAAAGACCCGTATATAAACAGTGACACATAATCACCAGCTAAACCCAGATCAACAATCTCCAAAGGCAAATACTGTACATAATAAATTAAATTGCATTAAATTAAATATATATGTGAAGATAAACTGACACAAAAAAAAAACAACACACATATCTGACAAGCCCCTCTGACAGACACAAAGGGCCTGATTCATAGTACGGCGAATTGGCGTTTCGGCGTGATTTTGCGAAGCGGCGATTATTTAAGTCTGAAATTGGCATTCAAAGAACGGCGGGCGGAAAATAGCGCCTAGTGTGAGATTCATTAAGATGCAATATGGTCAGAGCGCGACTTAAAACCACGCCAGCTAAAAGCTCGACTAAAGTTTAGCCAAATTTTCCCCTGTACCCCCAAAAATCCCAAATCACTGTGGAAGGTGTGGAAGTCAATTTGGAGATGACTTGCGTTTAAAAAATCTCAAAAACTGACTTAGAAAGAGAGATATCTGCGAAAGTGTGGAAAGGTTAAACAGCTCCTCCAGCCGCGAGCTGCGAACTCGCGAATGTGCGCATGCGCAACGTCAAATTGGCTCAAAAAATTTCGCCAGCGCGATTTTGGGTCAATTTTTTTTTGAATACCGCTTGCAAATCCGCTGTCTCGCCCATAGAAAATGGCAAAAACCGGCGGAATTGGAAAAACATGCACACTTCCAACAAGGGATCCTTTAGTAAACACCATCACATTCCATACACCTTTCCTGCTAACTCCGAAATCATAGCAGTCAAATCTACAGTGTTTATATAGAACCTCCACATTCTCTGAAAAAACCCACAAAATATTACATTGGGGAATTGGTCGTCAGATAGAAAAAAAATAGATGTAAAACATATTTCAAAGAAAGATTATTAGCATTTCACACATATCAAGGAAATGTCACAATTTTGACAATATTTTATGTGTTTCCAAAGAATGTTTTTAGAAATATATTGCAAATACTACCTTTTCTTCCATATGGGTATGGCCAAGTGTTACCATTTTACTACACATTTAACTGAAGGTATATATATATATATATCCCTTATACTTGGCTAATTAGCAAAGTATGCCCAACAAACAAATAGAGCTTTAGCTCACAATATTGCTACATATTGACTTTATGGGGCATCTTTTGTATTTTGTTCATGTCTTTGGATTAAAAGTTTGCTGATACACATGCCTTTTTCAAACATGAACAAAATTAATGATGTCAACATTTGGAGGATTGGAGATATCCAAGTGTTGCCCATACAGAGGGCACCTTCCGGATTCGAACTTACAAACCTACAGCAGGAAGGCAGACTCCCTAATCATTGTGCTATTTCTCAGTGAGCGTTGGGTATTTTCCTCATGCCGTCAAAATGCTCACATGGGAACAGGGGCCATTGAACTGAATAGGATTGGATTTTTTGCCTGTTTTGGGAGCTGATCCTTGAGCTGGACAAATCCCCCTCAAACGCCCCCAAACGGGCTACGTTCACATGTACGTGTTTGTGGTCTGTTTTTGGGGCTTTTGTAGGTGATTTCATATAACAATGCCTGCCCAAAAAATGCATGTCAAAACGCCTGGGAAAACGCCAGCCAAAATGCACATAAGAACGCCTGATATAATTGCCACGCCAAATTTAGGGATGTTCATGAGTGATGAGTCAGATTGTTGGCTTACATATCTGGTCAATCGTCACAATCTCACTTCTCAAATCCCAAAAGGTGTGTTTCAATTGTTTCCCTAAATATATATTTCTCTCTCTCTCACGTAATTGTATATATATGTATGTATTCCTGTATCTAAACATTCTAAATAATGACTAGCAAACTTCAAGAGAGAATTTTTTCAATTCACATATACTATACACACCTACATACATTTCTATTCCTCATTTCTATTTCCCTTGTTTTGGCAACTGAGCATGCTCCAAAACACACAGGATACACACAGTTAATTTTTGGACTGGGCGTTACCATTCTGGGTGTGTTTGCTTGGATTATATATAGCTCACTCAGACATCAGGAAAGATTTGACCTACGAAGAGGTCCAATATATTTGTGTGTCACATGTTTTATGGGTAACATTTTTGGCCCTTTGTTATTTATGGAGGTGAGATTTGGCTGTGTTGTGTGTTGACTCTCTGTAAGTATTTATTGCTGTTAACATAATTCTGTCAATCTGCACATGCATCTGTTGATTATGGGCTCTTTGTCGATGTATATGGTCTAAATGTTGTACAAAGGTTGTTTTGGTTTGAAAAATACAAATGTAATAAACAGCATGTTTCCAATTTTTTTTTGAAAATGTCTTCATGTGTCTAAATAAAGTTTTCTGGTGTCCACAAATGTATGTATTTGTATTTCTTTTTCTAAGTTAAATCTGCTTAATGGTTGTGTATGTTCACTATTCGCGAATTCGCGAATATACAAAACCGCGTTCTCACATTTATACATGAAACCGGAAACGAAACTTTTGCTGCGTGCACACGTTTCCGGAAATTGTCCAGGCCCTGTCGTAAGTGTGCATCATGGCTCCTGCACTGTTTACAGACGAAATCGTGGCATTTGTGTGTAAGGTAAGGAGGGGGTGTGAGTGTGCAGGGTGCGGGATGGGGGATGGGGGATGGTGGCAGGGTGGGTCGCTTATCTAGCGGGTGTGCAAGAAACTTTTGGTCTGCTGATCTGCGCATGCACTTTCTGCCTATTAGACGTGATCTAGAAGCTTCCTGTTATAGAAACTTCCTAGATGTGAACCTGTTCCCTATATATATATATATATATATATATATATGTATGTGTGTATATATATATATGTGTATATATATATATATATATATATATATATATATGTGTATATATATATATATATATATATATATATATATATATATATATATATATATATATATTTATATGTATATATATATATTATATGTATATATATATTATATGTATATATATATATTATATGTATATATATATTATATGTATATATATATATTATATGTATATATATATATTATATGTATATATATATATTATATGTATATATATATATATTATATGTATATATATATATTATATGTATATATATATATATTATATGTATATATATATATATATATTATATGTATATATATATATATATATTATATGTATATATATATATATATTATATGTATATATATATATATATATTATATGTATATATATATATATATTATATGTATATATATATATATATTATATGTATATATATATATATATTATATGTATATATATATATATTATATGTATATATATATTATATGTATATATATATATATTATATGTATATATATATATATATTAATATATATTATATGTATATATATATATATTATTATATATTATATGTATATATATATATTATTATATATTATATGTATATATATATATTATTATATATTATATGTATATATATATATTATATGTATATATATATATATTATATGTATATATATATATATATATATTATATGTATATATATGTATATATATATATTATATGTATATATATGTATATATATTATATGTATATATATATATATATTATATGTATATATATTATATGTATATATGTATATATATATATATATATGTATATATATTATATGTATATATATATATATATATATATATATGTATATATATTATATGTATATATATATATTATGTGTATATATATAGATGTATGTATGTGTATCTAAAAAATATATATATTAGACAATATATATACTATGTATATATTATATACAATATATATACATTAGATACATTATAGAATATGTTATATACCATATATTAGTGTATATAATAGGGAACAGGTTCACATCTCTGAACTTTCTATATAGATATAGATAGGCATACCCTGCTTTAAGTACACTCACTTTATATACAATCGTGAGTAAGGACACAGCTTGTTCAGCTTGCCATGACACTGCTCACAAACCATAAGTGACAGGGATAACAAACTTAGGGAGCAACGACAGGGTACCCAGGTACCCAGGACTACACCATATCCATTTTGTGGCTGGCCAGCTTGCCTAGGTAATCTATCATGTCATAGTCCTGGATCCCCTTAACATGCTCCCACATGGTTTGGGAGTAAGGCTATGTCAATGTGGCCAAAATTTACAATGGAGCTGGTGTATTTTCATGCATCGAGAAAAGAAAAAAGGGATTGCTTCACTTTAAGTACATTTTCAGTTTCCATACATGCCCTGGTCCCATTGTGTACTTAAAGTGGGCTATGCCTGTATATAGATAGATTTGATTCGTTTCAACTTTTACACAAAATGAAACCCAATTATCTGTGACAGATTGCTCTGACGCTTTGGAATCTATCTAGATAAAGACAAATGTATTGACCCTTTTCATATATGCAAGATTAGAAACATTATATTCCCTAAATGCATAATGCAAAAAATTATTGCCTTACATACATCCATACACACTGCAAGCTCGGCCCCGTTTGTCTTGTCTGACACTCTTACCATCATAAGCTGGATCTGCACACAGCAGCTAATTGGTTCACCTGAGATGGAATCAGTGATCACAAAAATCTGGAATGGTCATGTCTTCAAAGGATTGCCTTGAACAAATCACCTCTAAAAGAAACACATGAGTGTATAATCACTTGTCTCAATGGATCACATTCCCAACAGACCCATCTCACACTGCCATATGATAATGAATGGGGGTGTCCATTGCAAGTTAAATACACCCCCAGATCCCATTGCTTTGTTAATTGACAGATCTAACTGGAATATGATGGCACTGCTGTGAACCACTATGCCATCAAATTCTGCTGGTGACCTTTAAAAAGGATTATGTGTGATTGTGTGGATAATTATGCCACCTTAAATTTGCATCTCCCACATACCATGTGCAACTCTTGCAGGAATTGTGAATCAAGGATAATTCAGCACAGCTTAATGAACAGACACATTGAGGAGTGTAGGAACACACCGTCAGATTACCCGATCACACTATGGGGTTTTAACTCCTCCATAATTTTGCCACTTTGGAAACCAAGTGCTTACTTTATGTATACTTTTTAGACGGAACTACAATTTCTAGTAGGGTGATATCATTGCATGAGATTTTCCCTCACTTCCTGTCTTAGTGTCACCAAGACAGGAAGTGAGGGGGATATCACTGTGGGGAAATAGCTTGCAATTGTTGCCTTATAATGTCCATAGTATATATAAAAGGAAAGAATTGCTGGCTGTATCCCCACGGGAGATTCCCTCACTTCCTGTCCTGGTGACACCAAGACAGGAAGTGAAGGGAAATCTCCTGCAATGATATAACACTGTTACATGTTCTAGTTATGTAGCAAACTTAAGAATATACAAAGCAAACATCTTTTTTTTTCCATTTTGGCAAAATCATGGATTCATTAAAAAAATATCTTTGTTTGTCCCGTGGCTTGCAGGAAAAACATTTTGCCTTGATTCCACCATCAACACAGACAGGGGAAACCCTCCTGCGGAGCCATTGTGTTCTCCTGGTGCTGCCCCTGCCAGGAAAACACAGTGATTATTGCTAGTGGCTACAAGAGATGCTAGCGATAAGTGTGTGTAAAATCTGACAGACTGGTTGTACGTTGTCCTCCAGGTGATCGACCAATCAACTTGGGTACCTTCAGCCTGGCCATACACAGTTTAAATCTGCATCTCAAATGAAGCAATCCCATTTACATATAACACTCCATAAAGGAGAATTGAGGGGCTTATCAGGTCTGCGTCAAAAATTAACAGCCACACCCAATCAGACAGCTCGTGTTAAAAGGGACCTGAAAAGCAATCTGCATGGCTTGCTTTTCCAAGCATTGGCTAGTTTAGTGAGCCTGGACTAATAACAGTCACTGTAATGCTACCCATACTGCTGTCCTTTTAACATGGTGACAAAAGTTGATACCTATGCTACATGTGTGTAAAGTTACTTGCACCCTGCTAAATGGACAGCAATAAGGTTGTAAATACAGTGACTGCCTGTCCCCCCTGATGGCGGCCCTGGGTGTGTCATGAAAGGCCAATTGAGAAAATGGCTATATCATGTAGAGGAAATCACCAGTGTGGGGCAACCTATGTCATGGAGGTAGATTTGGACATCGATGTATATGTATCACCAGAAATGGAATTCTTTGTTCTACAATATCTCAAAGACGACCTAGCATGTTATTTGAAGACTGTACTATTTTGGACATACTTGGACTCAAACATACACTGCTCTTTCCACAGCTCCTCCTCCTCTGGGGGTATGATAAAGTTTATACGCATCTTCACCAAAAGCACAAGATGATGTGTCGTCTCCGGATGAGGCTGCAGCGGAGATTTCAGTTTCTGCCTGAGATAGTGGATCTGCAGCGGGCCTGGAGTGATGCCAAAAGGCGCTCACCCAGGCTCCTGCTAAAGGCTGTGGAGCAAATCTCCGGTAAGTAAAAATATACATTACATGTGACCAGATAGGTTACAATTTTTTGGGTAGGTGGACATGTGTTTAGCTATGCAACAACACTAATACCAACACCCCCCCCCCCCTCCCTCTCGCTCCTACCTTTCCTACCTCCATCAAGTGTCTCTTCACAACCTTTAATACTACTATGTACATTCGTATTTTTTATGTTTTTTTTTTTCTTCTGCTTCTAGCCAAAGCGGACGGACGGCACCCTCTTGTGCTTTTGGTGAAGAAGGGGAGGAGGAGGACGGCCACACTCCAATATGCAGTCAGAGGCAGCGAGCCATTTGAGCAGCTGAAAATTGTGGATCGTAAGTAGAAAATAAAAATGTTAGAAATTTCTAATCTCTAATCACATTTTACAGAGCCCCCTTTACATCGGAGTCTCCAGACTTACTACACTGTAAGAGGGAAGTGTGAAGACTCTGATATAAGGAGAGTTTGGGAACCATTATTTGAGGGGGGAAGCTGGGGACTCTGGTGTAAAAGGGAACTCTGTGTTCCCCAAAGCTCCCCCATACATCTGAGCTTACAGAGACCCTCTTACACTTCCCTTCCTCAGTCCACCACAGTCAAGGGCACAACAAGTCCCACTGCAGAAGGCTACCTGCTTGGACTTGTAATCCTCTCTGTAGGGGAATGAGGAAATACTGCCTGCTATGCTAAGACTTGTAGTGCCCTCTGTTAGGGACTAAGGATTCCTCAGTCCTCAACATTCTAGGGCACTATAAGTCTCAGCATAGTGGGCTGTCATACCTCAGTCCCTCACAGCTCGGGTCAAAAACAACACAGTTAAACATCTAAAGGACAACTCCAAACAAAACTACCAATAATGGACAGAGTCCATATGCTCTATAATGTCAAAGACCCGCTACCACTCACCTTCCACCTCTGGTGCTGTCATTGTGTAGGGCAAAGGGCTCCATCTACACCATGTTTGGCTTTCATGTCAGATAGGCAGGACTTGCTCAGCTCCACTCTCTTCCTTGGCAATTGACTCTGGCGTCATTGTGGATCTTTCCTCCTCTAGAAAACCCCCAGGGGCCCTCTCCTTGTCCCCCAGCCACCCAGGGCCTTCTTCTCCTCCTCCTCCACCAACCATTTTCAGACTCTTCCAACTTCCCTGGGGCTACTCAACCACTTTGCATAGTGGACACAACAAATCTATGACCAGCCTGCAAAATATGAAGTCTGGGCCTGGTTACCTGTATGTTCCGGGTCCAGGGCGGAGCTCTCCTCCCAGAGCAACAACTGATGATAGCAGAGTGAGTTGACCGGCCAGTCACTTCCTACTGGTGCAGGTACACACCTACCGATTCCTCCACATCTTAGGATAACATGATCAGACGGCCAATCCCCAGGCAGAGAAGGAGGAGTAAGTGTCAGCGGACAACAGACACCTGGCAGACGCAGTGAAGGGACTGCAGCACACTGCTGCAACTTTTTGATCCGAGGATTGAAAGCAATCTTTTACTTGGGAGATTTCCCTGACTGCGCCCTTCGAAATGTTGGTGCTCCGCCACTGGCCGCAAGGCCCCTGTAGGTGCGAGGCCTTAGGCGCCCGCTTAATTTGCATGGTGCCCTCCTGTTTTAAAACATGGTCAATGCATCTCATTGGTGTAAGTGCACTTCTATGTTCTGAATTGTAGGGGCATTGAGTATGGTGCTAGCATGATGAGAGGTTACTGCCTATTTGTGTCCATAAATAATATATAATGTTTTTCTTTTATTTTAGAAACCAGTGATCAGGATGTTGCGGCTCAGCCTTCTCAGGCCCCCTGTAAGTAATGTGGATGTGCTGGTGTGTTGTGTATTAGGTCGAACTTGGAGGAATGATTGTTTGTTTTGTTTTCTTTTGTGGTTGATGTAACTTCAGCAAGAGAGGAGCCTCAGGCAGGGCCGAGTCGCCTGGATCCGGGCCAGGAACAAACTGTTGGCCAAGAAGAGGCCAATTGGTCCGACTCGGATGAGGACCTGGGCTCTCCTCAAAGGGGAAGTAAGTATTCTACATGTGTTTGTGTGTTCAATGTGTCCTGGTAAATATAAGGGCTGTAATATATATATTTTGACATTGGGGTTTTGTAGCAGCTGACATTGAGGATGTTTGTTGTGGAGGACTGGGGAAGAGGGGCCACTGCTTACCCAGTCCACTGTAACTACTACCTTCAATGTTTCCAGACTACTTTCTGTGTGCCTTTATCAAATAGCTTTTGTTCAAGGATTGTATTTGTGTCTTTGTGTTTCTAGGAGATACAACGCCATCCCCCCATGAAGGGACACCATCCCCCCATGTAGGGTCTCCCCCATCCTCCCCCACTCCAGGCTCCCCTGAACTAGTCTGTAAGTACCTAAAATTAGATTCTCACATGAATTGTGTGTGCTAGGATGATGTGTATCTAGGATAATCTAAGTTGGAGTCAAAGCAAGTGTAGTTTTGCTATATGTGACAGGAAGGTTGGTCATGAAACACTCTTGCTTAACCTTCATGTTTGAAAGGTGGTTTTGGGGAGCTTTACAGGACATGTTATCTTTTGTAAGTTATCTCAAGCCACCCTATTCTAAATTGGTGTTAGTTTCTCTACATTGGAAATGGTGTGCTTTGTACTTGTAAATTTTTAGGGGACATTGTAATTTAATCATGTCCTGATTTAGTCAACACTGAAAATGTGTGTTTGTCAATCTTTCATAAATACTCTTCCTCGGTAATGTACCACATTCCAGTTCACAATTTGTGTTCTTTTTGTGCAGTTTCTCCAGAGCCAGCCACGCCATCCACTTCAGGGGCCCCAAAAAAACCTGATGATGGTAAGTTGTGTGCTTTTCCAGTAATGTGTCTACTTAGTAAGTGGAGAAATGCTAACTGTGTATGTCCCCGCTCAGGCTTCAAGTTGTTCTAAAGGCAGCGGGTTCTTTATGTGAATGCATTCTATGCATTAGTATTCCAAGTGATAGGTGTGCATATTCCCCCTAAGACTTACTGGGACCATTTTTTACGGTCCAAATTTTTGCACTAATACTTGTCTGGAACAGACTCCCCCTCCTCCTTAACTGAGGTGACAGCATGCCAATATTGCCTCCTGATGCTGTCACTCCTAATCATTGAGACCATTGGAAGGGAGGGGGGCAAGGCTGGCTCACAGCCTAGTGCCTGAACAGGCACAGGGTGCTTGGCTTCATCTCATGTGCCTCCATAGCAAGCTGCCTGCTGTGGGGTCAAACAACAGGAGGGAGGTGCCTAGAGGTGTGTACAGGGGCCATGTAAAAAGGAGGATTGTTATTTCTCTTGTCCCCAAAAACCTAGAGAGTGTAAGTCTAACCTGATTAGTTTTCCGCAGCCCTCCCAAAATGATATGTTTCCAACACTTAGAACAGGCAGGGCTGAGGCACCAAAAACATCAGAAAAACCTTCACCCAGAAGAATGACGCTTGCACTGTACAAATCTGCATCACCACCATATCAATGTCTAAATAAAACTTTCAGGGAAATGTGGAGGGGTAATGAGTGGGTGTTAGAGCGTTTTCATGACTGCGTAACCTACAGTTAGCGTGAGTCCATTTGTTGATAAACTTTTTCTTCTCTCTTAACACAGCTGGGATGGCGGAAAGGAGATCAGGGGAGCAGACACATCTGCTCCGTCCAGAACTGGCCCTCAAAATTCCTAAGGGTGAGTCTCTACTATGTGTCAGGTTCAATCTATAGACAGTAAGAGTGAGAGAGAACGCTCCACAGATTCCAATGGTGATAGAGATAAATGTGTGCACATGTATCGTGTTGACCAATTGAACCCAAAACACCTTACATTCTTCAAAATGATTGCTTGTGTTTACATGCAGAAAAGCATTTTACTTAGCTTTGGTGGAACTGCTACTAACATTCCAAGCCATCTTATGTAACCTTTTGAACAATTTGCTGTGAAAGTTTGAGTTTAAGGTTTACAACAGCAATTTAGCATATTTGCTTCAGAGTGTTGATAAAAGCCAACCAATAGACTCCTAAGCATATTTGTTGAGGCACATTAATTACAATCCTTGTTTGGATCATTTTGCCTAAAACTAATTGTCATGTTTTTTTCTACCCAGGGCACACCCACCTCACCTACGAGGTCCTCCTGGATTATATGAGGTGGTGCGGAGACCGAATTCTATATTTGGAACACCTTTGTGGCGTGGATCCAGACCCTAAGGAGCCATTCGTTAGGAATGTCACACCTTTAAAAAGATCCTAGTATTTTTTTTTTTGTGGTTTGTTTACTTATGTTGCACGTTGCAACACAAAGAAATGTCACATTTGTAATTGTTGCCCATTATAAACAAAAATCTAACAAAAAAATCAAAAACAGTTTAAAAAAAAACCCTTTTTTTGGGACCCAAAAAAAAAAAAAAACAAAAAAAGCCTTGTTTTTGGCAACCAAAAAAAATATAAAAATTTATAAAAAACCCTTTTTTTGGGGACCCAAAAAAAAAAAAAAAACAAAAAAAGCCTTGTTTTTGGCAACCAAAAAAAATATAAAAATTTATAAAAAACCCTTTTTTTGGGGACCCAAAAAAAAAAAAAAAAAAAAAAAGCCTTGTTTTTGGCAACCAAAAAAAATATAAAAATTTATAAAAAACCCTTTTTTTGGGGACCCAAAAAAAAAAAAAAAAACAAAAAAAGCCTTGTTTTTGGCAACCAAAAAAAATATAAAAATTTATAAAAAACCCTTTTTTTGGGGACCCAAAAAAAAAAAAAAACAAAAAAAGCCTTGTTTTTGGCAACCAAAAAAATATAAAAATTTATAAAAAACCCTTTTTTTGGGAACCAAAAAAACCAAAAAAAAAAAAAAAAAGCCTTGTTTTTGGCAACCAAAAAAAAAATGTTTACAAAAAAGCCTTGTTGTTTTTATGGCAACGGACAAAACCAAAAATGTTTACAAAAAAGCCTTGTTGTTTTTGGTAACAAACTAAACCAAAAATGTTTACAAAAAAGCCTTGTTGTTTTTATGGCAACCGACAAAACCACAAATGTTTACAAAAAAGCCTTGTTGTTTTTATGGCAACGGACAAAACCAAAAATGTTTACAAAAAAGCCTTGTTGTTTTTATGGCAACGGACAAAACCACAAATGTTTACAAAAAAGCCTTGTTGTTTTTATGGCAACCGACAAAACCACAAATGTTTACAAAAAAGCCTTGTTGTTTTTATGGCAACCGACAAAACCAAAAATGTTTACAAAAAAGCCTTGTTGTTTTTATGGCAACGGACAAAACCAAAAATGTTTACAAAAAAGCCTTGTTGTTTTTATGGCAACGGACAAAACCAAAAATGTTTACAAAAAAGCCTTGTTGTTTTTATGGCAACGGACAAAACCACAAATGTTTACAAATAAGCCTTGTTGTTTTTATGGCAACGGACAAAACCAAAAATGTTTACAAAAAAGCCTTGTTGTTTTTATGGCAACGGACAAAACCAAAAATGTTTACAAAAAAGCCTTGTTGTTTTTGGTAACAAACTAAACCAAAAATGTTTACAAAAAAGCCTTGTTGTTTTTATGGCAACCGACAAAACCACAAATGTTTACAAAAAAGCCTTGTTGTTTTTATGGCAACGGACAAAACCAAAAATGTTTACAAAAAAGCCTTGTTGTTTTTATGGCAACGGACAAAACCACAAATGTTTACAAAAAAGCCTTGTTGTTTTTATGGCAACCGACAAAACCACAAATGTTTACAAAAAAGCCTTGTTGTTTTTATGGCAACCGACAAAACCAAAAATGTTTACAAAAAAGCCTTGTTGTTTTTATGGCAACGGACAAAACCAAAAATGTTTACAAAAAAGCCTTGTTGTTTTTATGGCAACGGACAAAACCACAAATGTTTACAAATAAGCCTTGTTGTTTTTATGGCAACGGACAAAACCAAAAATGTTTACAAAAAAGCCTTGTTGTTTTTATGGCAACGGACAAAACCAAAAATGTTTACAAAAAAGCCTTGTTGTTTTTGGTAACAAACTAAACCACAAATGTTTACAAATAAGCCTTGTTGTTTTTATGGCAACCGACAAAACCAAAAATGTTTACAAATAAGCCTTGTTGTTTTTATGGCAACGGAAAAAAACACAAATGTTTACAAAAAAGAATTGTTTTTGTGAAAACCTTCCAAAAAATGATGTCAAAACATAAAAAATGTTTAAAATGTTTATCTAAATTAAATTTAAGTATGTTGCTCTTTGCAACACAAATGTTACATTGGCAATTTAGTTCATTCTATTATATATTGTAATATATTTTTTGTACGCTACAGTTGGTAGACACCCACATGTGTTATTAAAACATTTATTTTATTACCCAAGTTTTCTTTTTGGTGTACACATCGAATGTCTTTTGTGTTGTATTTGTTTACTTGAGTGGTGTGGTCTGTAATTGTTAGTATGTTGGCTTTGGTTTATGTTAGCCTTGAGACTTGTTTTGAAGCTACATTTGAAGGGAGACCTTTTCTTGGGTCGTTATGTGAACATTGAGTTATCTAAATTTACATGAAATCATATGTTTGGAGATCGAGAAGCACGTGTGTATAAATGCCTACATTAACCAGGGCCATTACTTGGCCACCAACACTCCTAAAAAACCAAAGAGCAAACACAAACTAATCATTTTGCATAAAATTTTATTTCATCCCCAAAAAAAGCACTATAAGAAATCATATTGTGCCACCCTCAAATTTAAAAAAAAAATGGCCCCACAAATTGGCCAATGTAACAATCATTAACAAAACCAAAAAAAAAAAAAAAAAAGAAATTAAGTTGGTGGTGGTGGTGGTGACTGAAGCAGTGTGGTGAGCAATGGAAAGGTTCCTGCCATCAAATGGTGGGCCAATAGTCCCATCTGCTCTGGGGTTAGCCTTAGAGTTCTGGTAAAGTGGCCCATTAGAATCAGATCTTGTGTCTGAGGCTGCTGCTGATGCAGGGTGTTGAACCCTGGAAATGTCCCAGACTGAAGATCTTGTGCCAATAGTCCCATCTGCTCTGTGCTCAGCCTAAGAATTTGGGTAACGTGTGCCATTACCATGAGATGGGATCGTTGCTGCTCCAAGGCTATTTGATGCTGCTGGTGGTGCAAGGGTTGTGAAGATGTGTGGGGAGTGGTGGTTGATTGGTTGTTGTGGTCCACGGTGCGGGGGCAAACGACATGTCGCATTGGTGACAAAAAAGAAGAACGGCCTGGGGAGGAGTGAAGTGATAAAGGTGTGGAGGGAATGTAGTCAGGTGGAAGGGGTACTGTGGAACCAGTGCGCATTGAGGTTGTGCAGGAGGATTGCTCATTGAGGGGTGTGGGAGTCCGAACGGAGTGTGAAGTGCTAGGAGTGGCTACAGGAGGAATTGTCCCATCCCCAGCTGCCTGACAAGTGGCCAACACTGGCATTACCCTCCCACTACCACAACCTGCAGTGGCAGGTGAGTGAGATGTTTGGGAGGGCTCTGCCAATGGGGCATCTTCAGATCCAAACAGGCATTGGCGTGTGGCCAGCACCTGAGTGTCAACACTTTGCCGATCCCGTTGATGCTGGTCTGCTAAACTTACCAAGCTGTTACGCATATCCTGTTGAACCTGTAACATATCCTGGTGAACCTGTACCATTGTTGCTACAGATTCCTGTATGAGCCCGAGCAGACGTACTGCCTCAGTAGATTGCTGAGTACGCCTCCTTAACTCATTTTGGACCTGATACTCATCAAGCAGCCTCTCGGCTACATCCAGCATAGATGGACGAAGTTGGGTAGGTGACAATCCCTCTGCATCTAAGGCTACCTGAAAGCAGAAGAAATAGACCAAATCATTATCAAACATCATGACTAAATATTTCAGATTAGTTTGACAACTTAACACCCCAAGCAGAACGTTGAAAAGTTTGATGTGCTTCTAATGAGTACTTGTTCATTGTAAGATTATCCAAGCTAGCAACACTTCTGATAATGGGTACATATTATATTGGTAGGACTAATATGACAAAGGCAAAAAAGATTCAACATGAAGGTGTTCCCAATTAACCCTGGTGTGGTAGGTTGTTTATGCTTTTGGTAAATCTGTTACTACACCAATGACTTTATACATCTACGTATGTTGTCTAAAATCTTGCCATCAATCGGCTAGAGGACAACCCAACCAAACGATACCCATGAATTTGGACCTGGAAAATCAAAGACGGGCCGGACTTTAAAGATCCTGGATGTTTTTGGAACATTAGTGGCACACCAAATTATAACATAATTCCCTGATGTTCAAGATAGAACTCTTGTTGTGCTGGTGCATCGTCAGAATGTCATAGCACTAATTTAACACACACAATGTAAGCCACATCTAGTCCAAAATCAATGCTACCATTGAAATGTTACATGTGCACCTTGTTCCCTTATATCACATACCACAGCACTGGATGCAGAATCGTCGCCAGCTCCTGATCCAACTCCAGCTGCAACGTCAAGAGGGGCCTGATGTTCTTTTAAAAAAAAAAAAAAAAAACATGTTTAGTACATAACCTTAGTCAGTAATGATTATGGCCAGATTGCCCTCCTAGCTTCATGAATGAAGCATTGAGGCCAAACATTCAAAAGTGCTTTCCTGGGCTCATAGGACACTTGCTAAACCCTCCCAAAGGTTAAGAAGGCTTGGTCTGCCTACTAATGACGGCACCCATTAATGCTGTCAACTGTGTTTTGCAGGGTAAACATCTAAAAGGCAACACTCTTTCCTAAGAAAAAACATGTGTGTTAATGGGGTTAATAAGATTCAAAAAAACATTATTTGACTAGACATACCAACACCTTCCTCCAGGCCTAGCTGCACTGGGTGTGTTCCCTGCTGCGGATCTTCTGTAAAGGACATAGCAATATGAGCTATCTTGGCCAAAAAAAAACATCTACATTGTTTGGCACAGTATGATATTGGACCTACCAGGAGGAGGGTCAGCACTGATGTCAACACCTGTGAGTCCGTCTGGTTCGCCAAGCTGCATGGGCTGTGGAGGGGCTGAGATCCGTGCTACAGATGAACAAATTGCAGGTTGGGGAAAACAAAAAAAGGACAATTGGAAGGGCAAGTATCACATTCTCTTAATGTCACACATAGGATAGTAGTTAATCTTTTCCAAACAACTCACACAATTGACATCCAAGATAATATCCTACCTCGGTGCAAAGCATCCGAATCTAAGTCCTCTCTGGGAAAGATGGTATCGGGTCCTATGATGTTCAAGAAAGGTAATTGATAATCCCAGAGAGAACTTCGTGCACGTTCATCCAGCCGACCTTGACGGTCATAAAGACCCTCCGCAGCCCATGCAATTAGCTTCTTCCGAACGGACCCACAGATGTCGTTGACCTTCTTCCGCACACTGTCACGGTGGCGAGGTGCTTCACCCAGTGCATTTACAGCATCCCGGATTTCATCCCACAATCTGTTCTTCTCTGTTACTGAGTAAGACGCGGCCCTGGTCCCATGTATCGCCTGATATCTGGCCATATAGGCGTGGACCAGGGCACAGCACTGATTGTGGGTGAAACGGGGAAGCCGGGTTAATGTGGACAAGCTGACTCTGGTGGACGGACCCGCTCCAGGACTACTGTCAGAAGAGCCAGCTTGTCCACTTGGTGTGTTAACACCTCCCCCGGCTTCCTCCTCCGGGATGGGGATGGTGGACTCCCTCATGGATACAGCTGGAGCCTCCCTCACACCAGAGCCAGACGATCTGCCCACCCTGCCCCCCTGCCCCCCCTGGCCCCCCTGGCCCCCCTGGCCCTTCTCATCCTTCCAGTGGGTGGGGCCATGGGAGCACGAGGTGGGCAGAGAATCTGGCTGTCCAGCAGCAGCAAAGAGCCCCAAACTCCTAAATCTGAAATGACAAAAGAGAAAACAGAAAAAACAGGATTTGCAGATTGCTCTTCATATACAGTATAATTAGTGAACAGTTACAGAACACACTTACCTAATGGCACAAACAGACTTGGTCGTGGTGGTGGTGGTAGTAGTGGGCAAAGAGCAGAAGAGGCTGCAAAGAAAAGGAAAAAAAAAAAACACATAAGAAAACGCATATGGGTACAAATCACACGAGGCCCTCCAAACACTTACCTAATGGCACAAACACGGTGGTGGTGGTGGTGGTGGCAAAAAAAGCAGAAGAGGTTGCAAAGAAATGTACAAAAAAAACACATAAGAAAACGCATAGGGGTACAAATCACACGAGGCTCTCCAAACACTTACCTAATGGCACAAACACAGTGGTGGTGGTGGTGGTGGTGGTGGCAAAGAGCAGAAGAGGCTGCAAAGAAATGTAAAAAAAAAACACATAAGAAAACGCATAGGGGTACAAATCACACGAGGCCCTCCAAACACTTACCTAATGGCACAAACACAGTGGTGGTGGTGGTGGTGGTGGTGGCAAAGAGCAGAAGAGGCTGCAAAGAAATGTAAAAAAAAAACACATAAGAAAACTCATAGGGGTACAAATCACACGAGGCCCTCCAAACACTTACCTAATGGCACAAACACAGTGGTGGTGGTGGTGGTGGTGGTGGCAAAGAGCAGAAGAGGCTGCAAAGAAATGTAAAAAAAAAACACATAAGAAAACGCATAGGGGTACAAATCACACGAGGCCCTCCAAACACTTACCTAATGGCACAAACACAGTGGTGGTGGTGGTGGTGGTGGCAAAGAGCAGAAGAGGCTGCAAAGAAATGTAAAAAAAAAACACATAAGAAAACTCATAGGGGTACAAATCACACGAGGCCCTCCAAACACTTACCTAATGGCACAAACACAGTGGTGGTGGTGGTGGTGGTGGTGGCAAAGAGCAGAAGAGGCTGCAAAGAAATGTAAAAAAAAAACACATAAGAAAACTCATAGGGGTACAAATCACACGAGGCCCTCCAAACACTTACCTAATGGCACAAACACAGTGGTGGTGGTGGTGGTGGTGGTGGCAAAGAGCAGAAGAGGCTGCAAAGAAATGTAAAAAAAAAACACATAAGAAAACGCATAGGGGTACAAATCACACGAGGCCCTCCAAACACTTACCTAATGGCACAAACACAGTGGTGGTGGTGGTGGTGGTGGTGGTGGTGGTGGTGGTGGCAAAGAGCAGAAGAGGCTGCAAAGAAATGTAAAAAAAAAACACATAAGAAAACTCATAGGGGTACAAATCACACGAGGCCCTCCAAACACTTACCTAATGGCACAAACACAGTGGTGGTGGTGGTGGTGGTGGTGGCAAAGAGCAGAAGAGGCTGCAAAGAAATGTAAAAAAAAAACACATAAGAAAACGCATAGGGGTACAAATCACACGAGGCCCTCCAAACACTTACCTAATGGCACAAACACAGTGGTGGTGGTGGTGGTGGTGGTGGCAAAGAGCAGAAGAGGCTGCAAAGAAATGTAAAAAAAAAACACATAAGAAAACGCATAGGGGTACAAATCACACGAGGCCCTCCAAACACTTACCTAATGGCACAAACACAGTGGTGGTGGTGGTGGTGGTGGTGGCAAAGAGCAGAAGAGGCTGCAAAGAAATGTAAAAAAAAAACACATAAGAAAACTCATAGGGGTACAAATCACACGAGGCCCTCCAAACACTTACCTAATGGCACAAACACAGTGGTGGTGGTGGTGGTGGTGGTGGCAAAGAGCAGAAGAGGCTGCAAAGAAATGTAAAAAAAAAACACATAAGAAAACGCATAGGGGTACAAATCACACGAGGCCCTCCAAACACTTACCTAATGGCACAAACACAGTGGTGGTGGTGGTGGTGGTGGTGGCAAAGAGCAGAAGAGGCTGCAAAGAAATGTAAAAAAAAAACACATAAGAAAACGCATAGGGGTACAAATCACACGAGGCCCTCCAAACACTTACCTAATGTCACAAACACAGTGGTGGTGGTGGTGGTGGTGGTGTAATCCTTTATAGGCAAAAGGAGGCTGCAAACATTAAACATACATGAGAAATCGCATGACCTACATACGTGCACATAATAAATTACAGTTATCAGGAAAGCAAAAATGGTGTCTTTGGAAGCTGGGAAGGTAAGGGGGCAGGTTTAGATGCCAAATCTAGACTGCACACCTTTAACAAACATGAGAAAACACATGTCCAAACCACATGCACATGGGGCCAACTGCCAATGATTAAAAGACACTTGAGGGGTTCCCAAGCTATTGTGGGTTGGAGGGGATTCACCATAGACAACTTAAGCACACCCAAGATAAGTACAAATTGTCTCCTTCCTTTTTTTTGGGAGAGAGAGATACAATTGTCTTACCTCCAGATAATGTAGGTTGTGGGTCACAGGGTCTTGCTAGCACATAAGAAACATCGATCTATAACATCCAGCAGCCATATTGGCCATGTGCTCCTTTTATAGCTGGCTCACAGGTGTGATAATTAGCGGCCGTTTCTATATATATCTGCGCATTCGCGAATTTGCGCGTTCAAAATGGAGGACGATATCCCAGACGCATTAGATGGTGCAATGCTGGCATTTATTGGTGCCTTGTTTGAGGAGGCCCTGGCACAGGAGGCAGCAGAAGGTGGGGAAGCTGCAGCAGCAGCAGCAGCAGCACCTTCAGCAGCAGCACCTCCAGTCCGTGTGCCCTTACCTCGCCAGCCACGCATTTTTGCTCCAAGGATCTATTTGGACAAGCTGCGGGATTCTGATGTCAGGAGGAAGTTCCGGCTCGAGCGAGGAACTATTCTACACCTCTACCAGCTCATAGCAGAGAAAATTGACCCGGACACACAGCGCGGCCATGCGGTGCCCGGCATGGCCAGATTGCTGGCCACTTTGTATATTTTAGGGCGTGGCAGCTTCCAAGCCACTTCGGGAAGTATCATGGGCATTAGCCAGCCCACAGTTTCAAGGGTGTTCATGTTGGTCATTAATGCCATAGTGGATATAGTGCCCAATTTTATCCACTGGCCACAGAATGAAAATGAGTGGAATGAAGTCAAGTTGGGTTTCTACCGGCGGGCACACATGCCGCAAATCCTAGGGGCAATCGATGGCACCCACATAGCCATTAGGCCCCCAAGGAGCCACGAAAGTGAATACCGGAACCGCAAGCAGTACCACTCTGTGAACGTCCAATTAGTGTGTGACGCCAAACAGCGCATCATGAGTGTCAACACTGGTCACCCAGGGTCGTGCCATGATTCCAGTATGTTAAGAACAAGTACTCTGTACGAGGTGTTTGAAAGTGGACAAATGCCCGAAGGGTGGCTTATTGGTAAAGTATTTTGTCTTAACAACATAAACTGTAAGATTACATAGACATAGGAATAAGCTACATCGGTGTACACCCTGATTTAAGCAAAGCCTACCTAAAATGGATGTGTTATTAGTTGTCAGGCTGTTCACACACAACCAGATCAGCAGCTTAGCAGCTCACAAAAGAAAGATTTGCAAAGTTGTCTTTGAGTCCAATGAAGGTGGTTAACCAATGTGTAAATGGTGTCCTCTAGCCACCCAAAGAAAACCTACAAATGATTCCAATGGTATTGCCATATCCCCAAAGTACTTTGCATAAGTGAGTCAATATTGGTTTCCTCACTCTAGTTGCAGATATATTCCAGAAGTAAGACCTAGGCTAATGTAATAGGAACAGAATAGGGGCCAAGTTGTAACTTGCAAGAGAAACCCACCACTTTGTGTGTCCTTTTTCCCATTTGTATTAGTGATTTAGGCAGTTAGACAGAGTTGAGATGTTTCATATGATTTTTTGCAAACAGACGAGCAGGTTGTTTAGTAAAATGCCTAATTGTCTCCCATTTTGAGGAGTCATCTAAAGTCACATGATATGAATAACTAATGTATATTTTTCTTATTTTTCAGGGGATGCTGGTTACCCGCAGCTGACGTGGCTGATGGCTCCAATCAGGTACCCCCAGGGCCCAGCAGAGAGGAATTACAACAGGGCCTTGCGGAGAAGCCGGAGTATCATTGAGTTGACCATAGGTCTTCTCAAGTCCCGGTTTCTCTGCTTGGCCCGGCCTGGGGGTGAACTCCTGTACTCTCCTACAAAGGCTTCCAAGATCATCCTGGCGTGCTGCGTGTTGCACAACATGTGCGTTGCCCGGGATGATTCTTGGGAGCTGACGGAGGAGAGGGAGCCAGAGGTCCGTCAGCCGGCGGCCCCCAGGCGGCGGAGCACCGCTGCCGGTATGGCCACCCGGAATACCCTGGTTGCTAGCCACTTTACATGTAAGTACTGTAACCGGTCAAGATAGGGCATGTGTATTAATTAGCTAGTTAGCAGAGGTGCCACTCACAGGGAGACAGAGGGTGATTATCATCTGCCAATGACACTTGCCATTGTAGATAAAGTGTAGTCAACATTGGTAAAATTGTGTTACTTGAGCAAAAACATGCACCTCTAACCATAAACATGTTGGTATTGTGAATAGTGTAAAGGGCTGAGAAGAGCTGGCAGGTGTTTATTTGTGTCTATGCCACCTGTGTAGTTATTGATAACATGAACGGCTGCTTGGTATCTTATGGTGTTGTAATTTTCCAGAACATCAACATCTTGGAATCATGGCACGTACCATGGGAAGCCTGTGGTGATGGGCTGTCTGGCGTCACAGGTGTGTATTCAAATGTTTACATTAATGATTTCTGGTTTGTGTAAGTTGGCATAAAATGTGTTATTTCACTCGTGATGTCGAAATTAAATGAAGTTCAGAATGAAGCAAACAGGCATTAAGATGTGATTTTCATAATGAAATGTCTTATCCTTTGTTTTATTTTTCCAGGAGTGGTACTGCTTGCGGGTGTAGGTGGTAGAAACCCACCTTGATGGACTCCACTCATTTTCTTTTGTGGTCAGTGGATATTTGGTAAGGCACATGGCCAATGACCAACATGAACACCCTGGAACTTCGAAAGTGGCTTGGAAGCTGCCCAGCAACCTTGCCATGCCTGTCCCCTATGAGCTGGTAGAGGTGCAGAATGGATTCTGAACTCTGCCGGAAGTTGTGGAAGACATCAGAATCCCGTAGCCATGGAGCAAAGATCGTGGTCTGGCGCTGTAAAGGCACACGGACTGGAGAGTGACAATATTCTTTTGCTGCATCCCTCCTTCTGCTGTCATTCTCAAATAAATAAATACATTAGAATTGAACATGTGTTTTTTTGTTTTGTGTGGGTGCCTACAGACAAAAGGGCCATCCACACTGTAAGATTTAGAGAAGACTTTATCCTTCCGATTGACATTTTCTATGTAGTGCAAGGGCCTGCCTGATTGCATCCAAATTGAAAGTGTTGAGGTTTGAGCTTCTATTATATGGTTTGGTTAAGTCTACAGGAAAAAGTCTAGACAAATTGTTAGTGTATGGCCCATTAAGCTGCCAAGGCCGGAGTTTTGCACTTTGCATGCTGCTTGTACTGGTGATGTGAGGGGTTGTAATGTAGAGTAGGGATGTGACAGTGTTGTGTTGAGGTGTGAGGCAAATGTAGTGTTGGACTATGAGGGCCTGTGTTGTTGAAATATGGAGAGAGTCCAATATCAGACACCTATGTTTATTGGTCAAGAAATTGTAAGAACCATGGTAAATATGTAAAGAATTGCATCTCGATAAAACTAGGACCACACTCATAAAATCAAAATTGTGTTGTTTCCATTGATGTGCTTGAAATTTGGGTCGGACACCCCCCTCCCCCCCCAAATTCAAGATAGTTTAAAAAAACTGTTTAAAAAAATGAGAGTGAAAAGAGATCCCAAGTGTAGTGATGTGATTTGAACCCATGACGTTGTGAACTGCAGTGAAGTTGCAAAGCACTTAGCTATTGTGCAGAATAAAGCTGTATGGTGGAAAAAATGGAGTGTGTTAAGGCTAAAAAGCACATATAGCTAAAGAACTAAACATTGTATGGAATGTGGGAAGAAGACCATGGTAAAATTGTGAGGTTTCATCTTGCCCTGAAGTAGGGTAGGGGTTTGGTCACTTGCCTTTGGTACTTTCCTTCATAAGATCGATTCGACACACAGACAAGATCAAAAAAACACTTAAAATGGTGTAAGCTTGCAAGCGCTTCTGAGTGTAACATTATTTAGCAATATATATGATGTAATCCGTTCCATTTTAGCAATATAAACAAAAAAAGAAAATAAAAAAAGTAGGTGGAGATGGTAAGCCTCGAACCTACAGCAGAGGGAGATGAATTACAGACATGTGATGTGTGCACTAATCCACTAGCCCACATCGCTATGTGAAACTGCTATAAGCAGGAAGACATAAGTTTGCGAATTGGCGAAGCCGCGATCGTAAGTGAATCCCGCTGACGGCGGAATTCATTATTGCTGTTTTACTCGCCAATTCGCCGCAGCGCCAGTTAATTGATTTGAACGCGGCGAAACTGAAACACGTCATAGATGTTTGAAGCTGCAGTTTCTTTAAATCCGGCCCAAAGTATCCACAGAGCTAAGGGATCATCTCAACGGCAACATCGCTGTACATAGCCTGTAAATTGGTATGCGATGACGGGACAAGAAAGATGTGTGCCTAATGTGTACAGTGTATAATACCTCCACTGTTATGGTACACAAGAAAGGTCAGAAAGAAGTCATGAAGCCACAAGTAGTTATAGACTAAAACAACACCATGGGAGGTGTCGACAGAGCCGACCAAGCAATGACATTCTACCCAGCAATGAGGAAACAGCAAAAGAAGTACTATAAGAAGATCTTCAGACATCTTCTTGAGGAATGCGTGTGGAATGCCTACATTCTGCTCAAAAAAAAAAAAAAGAGTGACAAGCCTGTGATTCATTAGGACTTCATTTGGAAAGTTTCCGAACGTATCTTTCTGAATCACCAAACACCATCAATGGCTGGGAATAGATCTGGACGTCGTGCTGTTGGCGTTGTCAACCTAGAACACCTGACTGGTCGTCACTTCATGGACTACGTCCCACCAACTGAGAAAAAGTCAGCACCTACAAGGATGTGCATGGTTTGTTGCTTGAAGAGAGATGACAGTGGAAGGAAAAAAAGAAAGGAAACCAGATTCTATTGTCCCGATTGTGACGTCGGACTTTGTGCAGTTCCATGTTTCAAAATCTTTCATACCCGATATGTTTACTAAACCATTATTACAGTGACTAGTAATATCACACCCCTTATTTGTACACATTTCAGTGCTTTTGGTTTGATTATATTATTGAATAAAATGTATTCTTATTATATTATAATTTATAATTTCATGTTTCAAACTTTATCATACCCGGGATGTCTACTAGACTCTTGTTTACCTTATAATTGATAATTTTCCTAACATATTTTTGCCCCCACTTCCCTCTCTTGACAGGCTGCATGCACAGATAGGGGTCTGGTATAAATTATTTAGGGGACCTCATGCTTCTTTTTCTTCATTTTTGCATGGGAGTTCTATCTTGATATGCATACCAGACCAAAAATGCCTAGTGTGAATTGGGAGGAACCCCATGCCATTTTATTTTGCGTGGGATTTCCCTAATAACAGCTAAACCAGACCCTAATCTAAAAGTCTAAAACCCGAAAAGTCTAAAACAGAATTCTCTGTTGTTTTGTTTACAAATAAAATGAAGCCTCTGGAAGATGTAATTTTAACAGCAATTAAAACATACTTTTTTCTTTGTTAATTTTTTGCTGCAGTAGGTTGTATACATCACACAGATGCACTTTCACGGGCAGGGGCAGGGCATTTTAATGGCATGCTTTTTAATGGACTTTGCATTTTTAATTATTGACTTTAAGGAATGCTAAAATATCCCAGTGCCATTTATTTGAGGATCCCTTGTCTATTGGTATTTAAAATGCCCAGATTTCTTAATATTCAGCTCCTATTGACTTCACTGGGGTCCCAACTTCTCTTCTCAACTTTAGTCATGGTTGTAGAAAATGTAAAGCATTCTCTGAATGACACCCGTGCTGAGCAGCTGACCTCCTGTGTCCAGAATGAAACATGCCAGCTGCTGAGCACAGGATCTGGAAGCAAGTGAAGATCTTTGGAGTAGCAATGTCTACTTCAGTGATTTACAACTTCCAGGGTCATTGGCCAGGTATGGTATAAACATAGTTACAGTACATTGTTCCAAGCAGGACGAATGTAACTATGTATAAAATACCCATACCTAGAATTTATCTTTTATTTGTTACTTATCTAAATTCCTTTTAAATCTACTTGTCCATCTAAAGTGGGGTACAGACTATAAGAAAATCGGGCAAACGATTGTCCGATTTTCCTCGTTGTTTCACAGCAAATCGGAACTGATGAAAGAATTTTTGTAAGAAGATTTGTACAAAAATTCTCATACAACAAAGGCTTTTTTTTTTTGTTGTTTATTGTTTCTGATCATGCGCAGTCTTTCTTTTCTGATTTTTCTTGTACAAAAATCGTACGAAAACGGTACACATTAAACAAAAATTTTTCATTTTTTTCCCGTATGAGAAAATCTTTGAAGTTTGTCCCTTCAAGAATGTTCGTACAAAAATTCTGGATTGTCTGTAGAAAGTTCTGTACACACTATACGAAAAATGTACGAAAATTCTTGGGACAAAAATGTTCTTATAGTGTGTATGAGCCTTAATACTAGACTGCCCACAAGATGCTGTCTGAGGGTCATTACATTACTCCTCCAGAGATAGGGAGGAGTGAGTATAAGCTAGATTAAAAAGTATATTATAGGCAGAATGACCAGGTAAAAATAAATAAAAATAAAAACTTAGACCTCCCTGGTATTCCCGAGTGTGGCTCGGGATGGAATTTCAGTGCCATTAGCGGTAATATGAGCCACACTCGGGGTACCACCAGGGAGAAATCGCTGGATCCTGGAAGAGGTTACTTACCTTGTCCCCAGGATCCAGCGAAGTATTCCGGTAGTGTCCGGTGGCCGGTTCTTCCGCCTGATGCTGTGTGCCCCCGGCTTCTATTCCCTGCGAGCGTAGCGTCGCTGGGGGGTGGAACCGGCGGCAAATTCAAAAAGTAAAACACACAAACACACTGATATATTGTAATCCTATTGGATTACATTACTAAATAAAATAAATTGACCTTAGTTTGCCCCCCAGTACCCTTTCCTGCAGTTTTACTCTACTTTAGATATATATACATGCATACACTACCGTTCAGAAGTCTGAGGTCACCCAGACAATTTCATGTTTTCCATGAAAACTCACACTTTTATGTATCAAATGAGTTGAAAAACAAATAGAAAATATAGTCAAGACATTGACAAGGTTAGAAATAATGATTTTTATTTGAAATAATAATTTTGACCTTCAAACTTTGCTTTCATCAAATAATTTTCTATTTGCAGCAATTACAGCCTTGCAGACCTTCGGCTTCTAGCTGTCAATTTGTTGAGGTAATCTGAAGAAATTTTCCTGAAGCACCTCCCATAAGTTGGATTGGCTTGAGGAGCACTTCTTACGTACTGTACTATGGTCAAGCTGCTCCCCCAACAGCTCAATAGGGTTGAGATCTGGTGACTGCACTGGCCCTTCCATTACAGACAGAATACCAGCTGACTGTTTCTTCCCTAAATAGTTATTGCATAGTTTGGAGGTGTGCTTTGGGTCATTGTCCTGTTGTAGGAGGAGATTGGCTCCAATCAAGCGCTGTCCACAGGGTATGGCATGGCGTTGCGAAATGGAGTGATAGCCTTCCTTATTCATAATCCCTTTTACCTTGTACAAATCTCCAACTTTACCAGCACCAAAGCAGCCCCAGACCATCACATTACCTCCACCATGCTTGACAGATGGTGTCAGGCACTCCTCCAGCATCTGTTCACTTTTTCTGCATCTCATAAATGTTCTTCTGTGTGATCCAAACACCTCAAACTTAGATTTGTCTGTACATAACACTTTTTTACAATCTTCCTCTGTCTAATGTCTGTGTTATTTTGCCCATCCTAATCTTTTCCTTTTATTGACTAGTCTCAAATATGGCTTTTTCTTTGCCACTCTGCCTAGAAGGCCAGCATCCCGGAGTCGCCTCTTTACTGTGGATGTTGAGACTGGCGTTTTGTGGGTAGCATTTAATGAAGCTGCCAATTGAGGACCTGTGAGGCATCTATTTCTCAAACTAGAGACTCTAATGTACTTGTCCTCCTGCTTAGTTGTGCACCGGGGCCTCCCACTTCTCTTTCTGTTCTGATTAGAGCCTGTTTGTGCTGTTCTCTGAAGAGAGTAGTATACACCATTGTAGGAAATCTTCAGTGTCTTGGCAATTTCTCAAATAGAATAGCCTTCATTTCTCAGAACAAGAATAGACTGTCGAGTTTCAGAAGACAGTTCTCTTTTTTTGGCCATTTTGAGAGTATAATCAAACCCATAAATGCTGATGCTCCAGATACTCAACTAGCTCAAAGGAAGGCCAGTTTTATAGCTTCTTTAATCAGCACAACAGTTTCAGTTTTCAGCTGTGCTAACATAATTTCACAAGGGTTTTGTAATCATCAATTAGCTTTTTAACATGATTAGCTAACACAATGTACCATTAGAACACAGGATTGATGGGCCTCTGTACACCTATGTAGACATTCCATTAAAAATCTGCCGTTTCCAGCTAGAATAGTCATTTACCATTACCATATTAACAATGTTCTGATTAATTTAATGTTATCCTCATTAAAAAAAAAACAGTGCTTTTCTTTAAAAAATAAGGACATTTCTAAATGACCCCAAACTTTTGAACGGTAGTGTATATATATATATATATATATATATATATATATGTGTATATGTATATATATATATATATACAGTTGTGTATATGTATATATATATATATACAGTGGGTACGGAAAGTATTCAGACCCCCTTAAATTTTTCACTCTTTGTTATATTGCAGCCATTTGCTAAAATCATTTAAGTTCATTCTTCTTCCTCATGAATGTACACATAGCACCCCATACTGACAGAAAAACACAGAATTGTTGACATTGTTGCAGATTTATTAAAAAAGAAAAACTGAAATATCACATGGTCCTAAGTATTCAGACCCTTTGCTGTGACACTCATATATTTAACTCAGGTGCTTTCCATTTCTTCTGATCATCCTTGAGATGGTTCTACACCTTCATTTGAGTCCAGCTGTGTTTGATTATACTGATTGGACTTGATTAGGAAAGCCACACACCTGTCTATATAAGACCTTCCAGATCACAATGCATGTCAGAGCAAATGAGAATCATGAGGTCAAAGGAACTGCCTGAAGAGCTCAGAGACAGAATTGTGGCAAGGCACAGATCTGGCCAAGGTTACAAAAAGATTTCTGCTGCACTTAAGGTTCCTAAGAGCACAGTGGCCTCCATAATCCTCAAATGGAAGACGTTTGGGACAACCAGAACCCTTCCTAGAGCTGGCCGTCCGGCCAAACTGAGCTATCGGGGGAGAAGAGCCTTGGTGAGAGAGGTAAAGAAGAACCCAAAGATCACTGTGGCTGAGCTCCAGAGATGCAGTCAGGAGATGGGAGAAAGTTGTAGAAAGTCAACCATCACTGCAGCCCTCCACCAGTCGGGGCTTTATGGCAGAGTGGCCCGACGGAAGCATCTCCTCAGTGTAAGACACATGAAAGCCCGCATGGAGTTTGCTAAAAAACACCTGAAGGACTCCAAGATGGTGAGAAATAAGATTCTCTGGTCTGATGAGACCAAAATAGAACTTTTTGGCCTTAATTCTAAGCGGTATGTGTGGAGAAAACCAGGCACTGCTCATCACCTGTCCAATACAGTCCCAACAGTGAAGCATGGTGGTGGCAGCATCATGCAGTGGGGTGTTTTTCAGCTGCAGGGACAGGACGACTGGTTGCAATCGAGGGAAAGATGAATGCGGCCAAGTACAGGGATATCCTGGACAAAAACCTTCTCCAGAGTGCTCTGGACCTCAGACTGGGCCGAAGGTTTACCTTCCAACAAGACAATGACCCTAAGCACACAGCTAAAATAACGAAGGAGTGGCTTCACAACAACTCAGTGACTGTTCTTGAATGGCCCAGCCAGAGCCCTGACTTAAACCCAATTGAGCATCTCTGGAGAGACCTAAAAATGGCTGTCCACCAATGTTTACCATCCAACCTGACAGAACTGGAGAGGATCTGCAAGGAGGAATGGCAGAGGATCCCCAAATCCAGGTGTGAAAGACTTGTTGCATCTTTCCCAAAAAGACTCCTGGCTGTATTAGATCAAAAGGGGGCTTCTACTAAATACTGAGCAAAGGGTCTGAATACTTAGGACCATGTGATATTTCAGTTTCTCTTTTTTAATAAATCTGCAACAATGTCAACAATTCTGTGTTTTTCTGTCAGTATGGGGTGCTATGTGTACATTCATGAGGAAGAAGAATGAACCCAAATGATTTTAGCAAATGGCTGCAATATAACAAAGAGTGAAAAATTTATATATATATATATATATATATATATATATACACACACAGTAGATATATATATATATATATATATATATATATATATATATATATATATATATATATATATATATATATATTGTAACAGGAAGTCAGGTAAATCTTTGAGTGTTGTCACGGATCGGAGATACAATTCACCAATTACTATAGGGTGTCGGCTGCAGAAGCCAGAAGAAATGTCTAAAGACGCTGAACAGACTTCAGCTGTTCAGAATGAGGGAGTTAAGGCTTCTATAATTGTCCAAAGGAAGTCTGAGGATTGCTGCCTCCGGAAGCTGTCTCCTGAAGCCATGTGGGCTGGGAGAAGGAGGACAGTCAGATGTGTGCCTCCCGACAAGCTGGTGAGCATGGGAGAAGACCCCCTGAAGTGATGTGTGCTAAGGAGGGTAACCAGTTGTGAAGACTTCTCAAGGTAAATAAACAAACTATTTCTAGGTGGAAGAAATAAAGGAATGTTTGCCATGTGAAGAGAAAAACAAAGGGACAGCTTAAATGAACATGTGCTGTGTTGGAGAGATAAAACATGGACTATTGAGAGTCTGCTGTATGACCAGCCAAGTCTGCCCAACAGTAGGTTGGGGACAGACTTCATTAGATAGGTTCCAGTGTGTGAGAAGGTAGCCGCCCACAGTGGCAAGGATTTATTTTCTGTTTTATTTTATTTTGGCTGTTTTGAGGCTTGCAATTGTGTGAAGTAAATTGCATGCATAAATCAGTGTTGTTTGCAACCACTGCTCGGCTATCTCTCTGTGAAAACGCACCCCCAAAGGGGTCATCCACGCCTACCACCGAGCTAATCCTCACATATGGTGGAGGATGCGGGCAGGGCTGAGCTGGCTGCCGTACAACGGAAAATGGAAGAAAAGGAACAACCCCTGGGGGTACAGTTACAATGGGAAGAAACCACTGCTCTTCTGTTTTCCGAGTTGAAAAACGGTAGAAAGGCTATAATGGAGAAAGATACCCTCCTCATGGAAAAGGAAATTGAAATTCAGACTTTGCAGGAGCAAAGTATGTGTGAAAGGTTGGAGTTGCGTAATCAGCTGGAAAAAAGTCTTCAGTGTTTGGAAGCTACAAAAATAGACCTGCAGGGGGCGTGGAACAGAATGTTGCTCTGAAAACGACATTGTCTCTCAGCGACAAAGAGAAAAGTGAAAGAGAGGCTAAATTACTGAGTACTGTGTATGAGCTCACTACTTTGAGCAATGTGGTAGATGAATTGCGTGCGGACTGTGAAAGTTGGAAAGGGGAAGCCCAACGTGTCCAGCAGCAGTTAAAGGAGAAAGAAGCCTGTGTGGCAGAATTACAGTCTCATTCCCAGAAACTAGCCAATGAGGTGAAGGCTCTTATGCAGGGAAAAGGAGATTCTGAACACAAGAGGAAAAAAGTAGAGGCACAGCTGCAGGAATCGCAAGTCAAGGTGTCAGAAGGTGACCGAGTGTGTGCTAAGCTGTCAGAGAAGGCAAACCGACTGCAGGTTGAGCTGGACAATGTTACAAATCAGCTTTCTCAAGCAGACAGCAAATCTAGAAAAATTGCCTAGGATTTTTCTATCTTGGAATCGCAGCTGCAAGACACGCAGGAACTCTTACAGGAAGAGAGGTGTCAAAGCCTGAGTTTTAGCACAAAGCTCAAACAAATGGAAGATGAGAAAAATGGCTTCCTGGAACAATTTAAAGAGGAGGAGGAAGCAAAGAAAAACCTATCAGAGCAAGTCGCAACATTGCAAGCTCAGATAGCGGTTATGAAAAAACGCATGGAAGAAAGCGTTTGTTCATTAGAGAGTGTTGAAGTTGTGAAAAAGAAACTGCAGAAAGACCTTGAAGTTGCTAATCAACGCTATGAGAAAAAAACAGCTGCTTATGACAAGCTTGAGAAGACCAAGACAAGACTTCAGCAGGAATTGGATGAACTGAGTGTGAATCTAGATCACCAGAATCAGATTGTGTCCAACCTGGAGAAGAAGCAAAAGAAGTTTGATCAGATGCTTGGTGAGGAGAAGACTGTGTCTGCAAAATATGCAGAAGAACGTGACTGTGCAAAAGCAGAGGCTCGGGAGAAAGAGAGCAAAGCCCTGTTCTTGGCTCGCTCCTTGGAGGAGGCTCTAGAGTCTAAGGCTGAACTAGAAAGAGTTAACAAACAGCTGTGTACAGAGATGGAAGATTTGGTCAGCTCCAAGGATGATGTTGAGAAAAACGTTCAGGAGCTAGAAAAGTCTAAGCGAGCCTTAGAACAGCAAGTAGAAGAGATGAAGACTCAGTTGGAAGAACTTGAAGAGGAATTACAGGTAACAAAGGATCTTTCCCAAAGATGGGATAGTGTGCCTGATGCAAGTTTTAAAAGGATGAGTGTTTTGGGGTCTGTCCTGAGTGAGCATCAGAAATGTGATGACATGTTGTTTGAATCACCCCTCTGGAATAAACAGTTCCTTCAAAAACTTCAAGCATTGGAAAATGTACGTATCATTAGAACTTCAGCAAACAAAGGAGCTGGGTAAGAAATGTGATTATTTCTCAGTTCAAGCTGAAAACCTAGTGGAGAAAACTAAAGCAAGTGATATAAAGCTGGGAGAAAAAAGCAAACACCACCTAGTGGAGAAAACTAAGGCTATTGGTGAAGCAAATGAATAAGTGCCTTTCAGGGAATATTTCCAAAATGGAACTGTTGAAAGATAAGTGGCAGAAGTTTGATCGTGATCTTGAGATACATTCCATGTGGAGTTCAGATAAAGAAAAGGAACCAGGTGACCTTGAGTGGTCAAATAGTTCAGCAGAAAGTGCATTGAAGAAACCTGTAATAGACTGTGTTGTTGCCTTTGACCCCTATGTTGGTGGAAGGAAAATTGATGATGTTCTGGTTGGCTACTTCTGTGAAGAGTTTGGCAAGAAATATAAACTGGATATCAAATCAAATAGTAGGCCTTTACTGCGACTCGCTCAGGAGGGCGAAAAGTTTAAGAAGTGGATGAGTGCAAATGCTTCAGATCTGCCTCTGAATATGAAATGTTTGGTGAATGATATTGATGTCTCTGGAAAAAGGAAAAGGGGTCACTTTGAAGAAATGTGTGACAGCCTGTTGTCGCAAATGGAAAATCCTCTGCACAGCATCTTAGAGCAAGCTAAGCTCAAGACACAAAGAGTCAATGATTGTGTACAGCTGTATGGAGAGGCAACTCCAGTCACAGAGGGACGTCAAGAGTCCCTACTTGGAACAAAGCTTAGTGAAGCAGAGGTTCTCAAAGTTTTGTGGAAAACCTTTATGGATTGCAGAGAGAGGCGGCTCAAGAATGTTGAAGACATTAAGACTAGCACAATTGAGTTGCCTATGGATCACGGTCCCCCATGGCGGATAGGACAAACTTGTATGCAGGACAAACTTGAGAAGGAGCTAAATGATGCCAAAAAGGCAGTTGAGGAATATGTATATGATAAATCTGTCAATGAAGATGACAGAAACAAATTCATCCTGAAGCTTGAAAATACAGAGAATTGGCTATATGAAGATGGAGAGGATCAGCCAAAACAAGTGTATGTGGACAAGCTGACGGACTTGGAGAGAGAGCCACCCCTGCAGGCCTTTCAACAGAGGTTGGCAGTTGTAAATTCATGTCGGCATGGAGGACAATGGCTGATGGAGAGAGCCGAGCGGATTGCTCAGAAGGATGTATCTCTGGCAGCTGAAGCAGACAAAGAATTGAATGGACTGAACATTACTGGACTGGACATTACTTGGGAAGATACTGAGAGGCTTATCAGTGAGAGTCAAGAGCAATGCCAGACACATGCGTGTCTGGAAAACTGTGTCTCAACCCCAGGCTTGAGACAAGGGGGGGGGGGGATATGTAACAGGAAGTCAGGTAAATCTGTGAGTGTTGTCACAGATCGGAGATACAATTCACCAATTACTATAGGGTGTCGGCTGCAGAAGCCAGAAGAAATGTCTAAAGACGCTGAACAGACTTCAGCTGTTCAGAATGAGGGAGTTAAGGCTTCTATAATTGTCCAAAGGAAGTCTGAGGATTGCTGCCTCCAGAATCTGTCTCCTGAAGCCATGTGGGCTGGGAGAAGGAGGACAGTCAGATGTGTGCCTCCCGACAAGCTGGTGAGCATGGGAGAAGACCCCCTGAAGTGATGTGTGCTAAGGAGGGTAACCAGTTGTGAAGACTTCTCAAGGTAAATAAACAAACTATTTCTAGGTGGAAGAAATAAAGGAATGTTTGCCATGTGAAGAGAAAAACAAAGGGACAGCTTAAATGAACATGTGCTGTGGTGGAGAGATAAAACATGGACTATTGAGAGTCTGCTGTATGACCAGCCAAGTCTGCCCAACAGTAGGTTGGGGACAGACTTCATTAGATAGGTTCCAGTGTGTGAGAAGGTAGCCGCCCACAGTGGCAAGGATTTATTTTCTGTTTTATTTTATTTTGGCTGTTTTGAGGCTTGCAATTGTGTGAAGTAAATTGCATGAATAAATCAGTGTTGTTTGCAACCACTGCTCGGCTATCTCTCTGTGAAAACGCACCCCCAAAGGGGTCATCCACGCCTACCACCGAGCTAATCCTCACAATATATATATATATATATATATATATATATATTTACATATACAGTGTTGGGGTAGTTACTCAAAAAATGTAACTAGTTACTAGTTACTAGTTACTTCTGTAAATTGTAATGAGATTACTTTACTAGTTACTGCATTTGAAAAGTAACTTCACTACTTATTACTTTACTTTCCTCTTTCTTAATTGATGGTGTAGAAGAAGATACATGACACTCTTTCTGCATAGAGTTTATTGTATAAACACAGGCTTTGGGAAACATGAGAACAAAACCTGAAAAAACAGAATAAAACATAAAGTGCAACAAAAAGTCATAAACTTCATCCCTCTCTATTCTTCGAAATAACGATTGTATTGCACAGCTTGGGTAACGCAGGAAAGCGCGTTTCTATAGCCTAGTAAAGTAGTGTAGTTACCTCCTATAGCCTAGTAAAGTAGTGTAGTTACCAATATTAGTATTGTAACTAGTTACGTTACTTCATTACCAAAAAAAGTAAGCAAGGCAGATCCCCGTTCTAACAGGAAGGAAGGCATGGGTCTTATGTCTCTGCAAAGCAGGGATTAGGATCCATGTCTTTCCCTAGTAAAAGAACCTCCCAGAGTTTAATAAAACACTGGCTAGGCATACAGTTAACCCTTTGATTGCCCTAGAAGTTAACCCTGTCCCAGCCAGTGTCATTAGTACAGTGAGAGTGCATTTCTTTGCTCTGATCACTGTATTAGTGTCACTGGTCCATAAAAAGTGTCAGAATGTCTTCCACAATATCGCAATCCCGCTATAAAATCACTGATTGCCGCCATTACTAGTAATAAATAAATAAAATACTAGTAATAAATAAACATATCCCATAGTTTGTAGATGCTATAACTTTTGCGTGCACCAATCAATATGCACTTATAGGGATTTTTTTTACCCAAAATATGTAGCAAAATACATATTGGTCTACATTTGTGAAGAAATGTGTTTTTTTTACATCTTTTATTGGATGTTTTAAAGCAGAAAGTAAAAAATATATATATATATATATATATATATATATATATATTTAAATTGTTGTTCTTTTTTGTTTATAGAGCAAAATATAAAAACTGCAAAGGTGATCAAATACCACCAAAAGAAATCTCTATTTGTGAGAAAAAAAAAAGTACAGCAATTTTGTTTAGGTACAGCGTTGCATGACCGCACAATTGTCAGTTAAAATAACGCAGTGCTGTGTCGCAAAAAGATGGCCTGTTCATGAAGGGGGGGTTAAAGCTTCCTGGAGGTCAAGTGATTAATATAGTGCAGTCAGAAACATACAAAAAGACATATGGACTGACAGGAAACCAGATAAGTATTGTGGATTTAATTAAATGTATAAGTAAAGGGAACATAGTTATGAATTATGAAGGTCGGAGCACTGTAGTCCCAAAGTTTTTCTTTTACTGTTAACAAACACTTTAAGCAATTCATCCAATAGTGAGAACAATTTGAAGGGCTTTCACACTCTGCTGGTAAAATGTTTCCATGTACTACAGTGTATATCTAAATATAATTAAAAGAACATTTCCTAAATGTTATGGTAACATTAGCTATAGTAAGTATTTTTTTTTTTTTAATTACATGACATTCCACATTGTAGTTTTTACAATGTGACCCTCACTAACACATTGTGTTAATAGAAGAGTATTAAGCAATCATGTTCTATTACTTGCTATACTGTTAGCTGAGGTCTTCGAAATAGTACATCTACTACAATGTATTTATATCTTATGTCTGTGTGTTTCTATGGCAGCCTATGAGATTATGTGTCACCAAATGAGTAATGTTCTTTAGACGCTGAAAATTATGTGTGGGTTGTACAAATATAATAAGCTTCAAGATAAGTACAGTACGCTTTGAAATTTAATAATCTAGAAAACTTTGAAATTGTTTTAAAACTTTCAGAAGTAAGCCACAGAATGTTTTTTTTTTTTTTAAAGTGATAAATGCTTAAATCTACTTTGTTACTAAAGTATCAGGTAATGTGGAATTAATAAATTACATTGTTTCATTGCTGTGAATTTGAAGAAAAACATGTGGTGGTGTTTAGGATAACTGTAATTTAATTTGCACTTAAAAGAAACATAAAAACCCTTCAAATACCTTATAATTGATAATTTTCCTAACATATTTTTGTGCAAGTGTAACCAGATAAAAAAGAGACACATTTTCTCCAGTTAAGTATTAATAAAAACCATGTAAATGTTTTTAACCAGTTGCCAACCCCTCGCCGCAGTTTTACTGCGGCAAAGTAACTCGGCTGCGCAAACCGACGTAACTGTACATCGGTCGTGCGCGGGGCTAGGGGGTGCACGTCCGCCATCCCTGCTATGTGCTGATTTAGTTCAGAACCGATCAGTCATCAGGTCCAGGTCAATGATTTTTGGCCTGGACCTGATGATCGGTTCTGGCCAATTGCAGAACGTCCTGTGCCTGTGTAATGTAAACACAGGCACAGGAATTGATGCAATCTTCTCTCCTGGAGCCCTTTTCGGGTTCCAGCGTGAGAGAAGAGAGCATCAGACAGTGAGTACACAAGCACTACACTGACATCAGTACACATAGGCACACATTTAACCCCCTGATCACCCCCCAGTTAACCCTTTCATTCCCTGTCACAGTGTAACTGTATGCAGTATACAGATAACTTACTGATCACTGTATAAGTGTCACTTGTGATTTCAGTTAGTTTGAGAGGCAGTTAGTGGTAGTTAGCGGCAGTCCCAGATAGGTTTAGGGCACCCGCTATATATCCCCTAATAAAGATTTAACCCCCTGATCACCCCAGTTAACCCCTTCATTGCCCTGTCACAGTGTCACTATTATAGTGTACAGATCTTTTTTCTGATCACTGTATTAGTGTCACAAGTGACATCAGTTAGCGATAACGTTAGTTAGCGTCAATTCAGGACAGCGTCAGATTGCCCCCTGCATATTTAATAATACATTTTAACCCTTTGATTATCAGGTACACACACACACTAAACACCTTCATTACTAGTATAGTGTCTGAACAGATCAATATCTTTGATCAGATCAGAACTATACTAATGCCCCTAATAGTTTAGTATAGTGTTCCCAAAATGCAGCGTTAGCAGGATCAGCCCTGACACCTTCCAGCACCTGTGTTTATCCCCCCCCTCCCTCCCCAAGAAGTGCAGTATTAGCAGATTACTGTCACTTCCAATTCACAGCACACAAAACCTCAGCGTTAGCAGAGTCAGGCCTGATCTCTGCTAGCACTAGCAGTTGAATGTTTTGGTAGCTGTTCAATCAGTCGTTGACAACCAGGTGCTTTTTTCCCTGTGAGTCACACTAGGTACCTATAAATTTATTGGCCAAAATGTCCAAACAGAGATACACTAGTGAAGAGGCCTACACGATGCTGAGCATGACAAATGAGAACGATGGGGAAGCCACACTGTCAGAATCAGGCTCAGTATTCGAACCTGTAGAGAGCAGCGGCACCCTGACAGATAGGATTACGGAGTAGTGGTCCCTGCTAAGGTCAGGTGTACCCGACCCTGTTTTTCTGTTGCTGAGGTGCAACAATCTCAGGGTTCTCATATGCAGCAGAGTGTCGGTACTAGTGCTGTTCAACCTTCTGGTAAATTGGCAAGCACCAGCGGCCTAGTACAACCTGGTCGTAGTCAAACAAGCACTGCAGGAACACTTGGTGACGTGGAAAGTCCCATAAGTGCAGTTCTAGCTGGTGCGGGGGCTAGCACAAGTAGTGTCCTAGAGAGACCAAGAATTCGAAAACAGGCTCGTAGAGTCCATAGTAGCCAACCACTTCTGCAGCGCCAGTGCTTCCCCCATTCCCTGAACAACCCAGAATTCAGGTGCAAACAGCCGATTTTACTTCCCTTGGTTTTTATGAGCTGTTTTTCAAGGAAGATCTGTACAGGTCTATTGTGGACCAAAGCAATTTATATGCCGATGAATTTATCGCCGCAAATCCAAATTTGACCCTTGCCAGAGAATTTGCCAGGACTAGATATGAGCTACTCTGTCATCCGCTGGGTGACCCTGGAAATGACTGGCTCCACAAAATTCATCCCCCTCGTAAATCACTTCAACCAAAGGTTTGCAGCCCTGTATACGCCACAACAAACTGTCTGTGTTGATGAGTCCCTAATTAAATTTTCTGGCCACCTTTTCAAACAGTTTCTATCCAGCAAGCGTTCTAGATATGGGGTCAAGATGTATAAGCTCTGTGAAAGGGCAACAGGCTATACATGTAGTTTCCGCATTTACGAGGGAAAAGATAGCAATGTGGAGCCCCCCAACTGCCCAGACAACATGGGGATCAGCGGCAAGATTGTTTGGGACTTGGTGTAACCCTTATTTGGAAAGGGGTACTATTTATACATGGACAATTATTACACAAGCGGGCAACTTTTTAGTCAACTTTTTGATTCTGGAATGCGACTTTATCGCTGGGGCTTCCTCCAACGGCTTGTAGATTCCTGACTTAGATGGGGGGGGGCTGCTTGAAGTGTAATAAATAGCTTGCAGTAAAGTGGGACACACTGAATGTTTTTGTTCTGTCCTTCATTCACACAGATACAACAGTCCAAATTGCAATGGCGACTGGTGTTGTTGAGAAGCCCCTCTGTGTCCCCAAATACAATCTTAACGTGGGAGAGGTGGACTTCAATGACCAAATGATGGCATCATACTTAATTGGCCATAAGGCCAGATGCTGGTACAAGAAAGTGTCTGTATACTTATTCCAGTTGGCTCTAAAGAACACTTATGTGCTATACAAAGCATCAGGAAGAAGTGGATCCTTCCTAAAATTCTTGGAAGAGACCATCACAGCCCTTCTGTATCTAGAAGGTGCTGTGGCTCAAATTCAAAACCAGTTGCAGTGACCTGGCTGCATGAGAGGTATTTTCTGGATGTCCTCTCTGGTACCGCTGGCTTTTTTTGTCCCTCCTATATGCCAACCTGGTCTCTGCATCAGGGACTGTTTCTGTCGCTACCACACTCTAGTAGAGTATTAGTATAGGGTACAGCACGGTACAGTCTAGGGCACATTTTCACACAGGGTCTTGAAAAATGTTAGATGGCCATCACATTTTGAGAGACCCTAGCCTCTGAAATGAAAGGGAAGGTGTCGAAATAAAATAAAAAAGCAAAAAAAAATAATAATAAAACATTTAAAAATTCAAGCACTGCTGTCCCCCCCCCTCCCCTGTGTTTGGGCGCAAAAGGCGATGGCAAGCATTGCTCTGGTGTCATATGTAAACAGCAATGGCACCATGCATAGGAGGTATCACCACGAACACCAGATCGAGGGTACTAATTCTTGCAATAGACCTCCTCTGTAAATCTAAAGTGGTAACCTGTAAAGGCTTTCAAATGCTTTTCTCTGCACAAATACCTTGTGACAAAGTTGTCACTAAATTATATATTGCTCACACATGCCATGGGTATATGTGGAATTACACACCAAAATACATTCTCCTGCTTCTCCTAAATACAGGGATACCACATTTGTGAGACTTTTTGGGAGCCTAGCTTGTGTATGGGACCCAGAAAACCAATCACCGACCTTCAGGTTTTCCAAGAGCGTAAACTGCTAATTTTACATTGCTCACTACCTATCACAGTTTCAGAGGCCCTGAAATGTCAAGATAGCACAAACCCCCCCCCCAAATGACCCAATTTGGGAAAGTAGACAACCCAAGTTATTTGTTGAGAGGCATGTTGAGTTTATGGAATATTTTATATTTTGCCACAAGTTTCAGGTTAATTACAAAAATGTTTTTTTTTTTACAGAAAGTAGTAACTTAAATGATATATTGCTCAAACATGCCATGGCATTATGTAAAATGATACCCCAAAATACAATCTGCTGCTTCTCCTGAGTATGGGGATACAACATGTGTGAGACTTTTTGGCAGTTGGTCACATACGGGAACCCGAAAACCAAAGACCGCCTTCAGGCTTTCTAAGGATGTAAATTGCTGATTTCACTCCTCGCTACCTATCACAATTTTGGAGGCCAAAAAATGCCAAGATAGCACAACCCCCCCCCCCCCCACAAATGACCCCTAGGTATTTGCTAAAAGGCATGGTGAGTATTTTGCAGCTCTCATTTGTTTGAAAATGAAGAAAGTAAAGGAAAATGTATTATTTTTTTATTTTTTCAATTTTTAAAACTTTGTGACAAAAAGCAAGATCTGCAAAATACTCAACATGCCTCTCAGCAAATAGCTTAGGGTGTCTACTTTCCGAAAAGGGCATTTCATGGCCTCCTGAAACTGTGATAGGTAGTGAGGAGTGACATCAACAATTTATGCCCTTAGAAAGCCTGAAGGCAGTGATTGGATTTCGGGGTCCTGTACGTAGCTAGACTGCCAAAAAGCCTCCAACATGGGGTTATCCCCATACTCAGGAGAAGCAGCAGGATGTATTTTAGGGTGTAATTTCACATATATCTATGTCATGTGTAAACAATATATCATTTCAATGACAACTTGTGTAAAAAAATATATATATATTTTTTGTCATTTTTTAAATACCTGTGACAAAAAAATTTAATTTCTCTCCCGTCCTCTGACAGATGCAGCTCCCAGTGTTTCTTCATGAATGGGTAATGCGCCATCTACACCAGTAGACTAGGCAGTGAAAACTTTTCACTTGACACGCCTATAGGGGCTGTCACTCGTGACATTACCCCAGACACACTGTGCTCACTAATCAGTTTCTTGCTGCCTAGTTTAGGAGTAGGACCTAAGTTCCCTGCTTGGAATTTGGTCTCGGTTTTTATTTTCTTCTGAGAAATGTTTATGTTTATTTTTCTTTACTCACCATCAGTATATAGAGTCAGGGAGATCCTCCTGGTGAACTACAAGCGACAGCCGGGCTGGGGTTTCACACTGGATAATATATATCCTTATGGTCTCCCAGCCTGGCCACCGAGTGTGAGCAGGTTGTGGTCCACCCAGGCCTCGCCACGACAGAGCCCCGGTGGATGGGGATGAGCCTGGGTGTAAGATCCTGGTACCTGCGGTACCCTTCCAGCCTATTATTTGTACATTACGTTCCACCATATAGATAGGTGGAACGCATCTAGTACCTGTCCCTTTAAATTCCATGACCTCATCAGTGAGTGCCGCTCTGAGCGGCTATTTCAACCGCCGGCATTTCACTCACATGTGTTTGTGCAAACCGCTTGCTACAGCATTACCTAGCGCTGCCGAATCCTCCAGCTATTCCCTAATACCTGGATTGACCGAAGACTTGCTACAACATCTTGTATCTCACTACAAGACCATTACCTCACCGCCGGAACCCTCTCCTTACAAACCTACCAGTGATAAGTACCCCACAGGGGAATACCTTCCTAATCTACTTTCACTACTACTCTGCTTACTAAAGACTATTGCTACTCTAAGAACTATACTGTTACATCTAACATCTGCACCGCTACTTAGATTGCAAGCTCTTGAACCTATTACCATCTTGTCACTGCACTAGCCTAGCATCTCCTGTACACTTCATCTGCTCTTCACTACCACCTGTTACCTGTACATGATTGCTATCCTAAGTGCTTACTATCACCATCTGTTACCTCTTACCATTGCTATCACTATCCACGCCTGTTCCCTCAGTATCACCTCTATACTTTCACATATAAACATATCACTCCGGGAACATCTTTAATGAGTGTCTGTGTTTGTGTATGTGCTTGCTGAGACAGGCTGATGCACAATGATGAGTCTTGAGAGTTGGATATGGTAGTTTAACACATCTCTACATGACTACTGAGTGTAACTTCCGCAGCTGCAAATCCACACCACACAAATAAACGCCGAAGCGTTACAGATTGCACGAACCAGAAAAATGGATTCAGCGGAAATAGCTACACATGTGATACAACTATCACAAAAGGTAGATTCATTAATTCTTTCACTTACTGAAGTGAAAAATTAAAACCAGACCTTGAGACAGCAGATAGCCCGTGTTTCACAGCTCACTGCTGCCCAACCCCGTGAGCCCAAAATAAACCCTCCACAAGTGTTTACGGGTGATCGGAAAAAATTCCGTGAATTTAAAAACGCATGTCAATTGCTTTTTAATCTAAAACCTCGTACTTACACTACAGACCAATTAAAAGTCTGCACCACTATATCATATATGTCAGGTGATCCATGGGCTTGGGCAGACTCTCTTATTGAGAAAAATGACCCTCTTCTCAACTCCTATCCTACGTTTTTAGCAGAGCTCTCTAGCCTATATGAAGACTCTAATAGGCAGAGTACTGCTGACAGCCAATTGAGGGCTTTAAAACAAGGAAGGAGACCTGTTGAAGATTTCGTAGCAGAGTTCAAGAGATGGACCCATGATTCAGGGTGGATTGATGCATCTCTGCGAACCCAGTTCAGGCTTGGGTTATCTGAAGCCATAAAAGACGAGCTCGCCCGAGCGGATTTACCTGGCACCTTGGATGCCTTGATACAACTTAGTATCAAAATAGACAGACGATTGCGAGAGAGGAAGGCTGAGAAAATGGGAATCCCATTACCCAACCCTTCTCGGGAGTCGTCCTTCGATCCTACTCCTATGGAGGTAGGAACCATCCGCCCACCAATATCGTCTACTGAAAAGGCCAGGAGAAGAACAGAAAATCTCTGTATGTACTGCGCCTCCGCCGAACATTTGATAAGCGTTTGTCCCCTTGTCCACAAGAAAAAGGGTGAGTGTTCACAGGTCTTGCTGGGGGGATTAACGACTTCTTTTACTAATCCCTATCTCTTTATTCGTTTGATCCTACAGTGGGACCAAACTAGGATCACCACCAAGGCCATGATCGACACAGGATCTTGTGGGAACTACATTGACACTAGTTTTGTTGCTTTAAATAAAATACCTATTATTTCAAAACCCAAACCTGTCTCTGTTAGTTTGATTAACGGTATTCCGTTATCTTCTGGTCCAATTACCACTCAGACACAAGCACTCCTTGCTACTGCTAACGAGTCTCATGTTGAGACCACCACGTTTGATGTGTTACCCTCACCACATTTTCCCATTATTTTGGGACTTCCCTGGTTACATATACATCAACCAACTATTGATTGGAAGACACGGTCCCTAACCTTCCCTTCTCACTATTGCGAGACCACGTGTAACCTCCAATCTCAAAAGAAAATCCTGTCCATGGTGTCAGAGGAAATTACACCACCACCATGCTATCAGGATTTATCAGAAGTCTTCCTTGAGAAAAATGCTCAAGGGACTACGATTGTTCTATTGACCTACTCCCTAATAGTAAGCTACCTTTCGGTCATGTTTATCCTCTTTCTCAGGATGAACTTTCTCATCTCAAGGAATACTTGGATGAGAACTTAGCGAAAGGGTTCATTAGACCCTCTACTTCCTCTACAGCTGCAGGACTTTTCTTTGTCCGCAATAAGGATTTAAGCCTTCGGCCTATTATTGACTATAGGCAATTAAATATTATTACGATAAAGGATCGCTATCCCTTACCTCTCATCCCGGAACTGATTGAACAAGTTCGTGGAGCCACTTACTTCTCAAAGTTAGACCTTAAAGGGGCTTACAATCTCATCCGCATCCGTAGTGGGGATGAGTGGAAGACGGCATTCAGAACTAGATACGGACTATTCGAATATCTAGTGATGCCGTTTGGGTTGTGTAATGCTCCCGCAGCATTTCAGCGGTTCATAAACGACATCTTCCGAGATCTACTTGATGTCTGTGTCTTAGTATATCTGGACGATATACTCATTTACTCTCAATCCTTGTCTGAACATAAAAGACATGTAAGACTTGTGTTGTCCAGATTGCTCGCACACAACTTGTACGTAAAACTGAAGAAATGCCTATTCCATAAGGAAGAGGTGTTATTCTTAGGATACATCATATCCAAGAACAGCATCAAGATGGATATGAGCAAGATATCCTGTATTCTGGATTGGCCTGTACCAACAACTCGTAAGGCCTTACAACGATTTCTTGGATTCTCAAACTTCTATAGGAAGTTCATCAAGAACGTCTCGTCTATTGTGAGACCACTCACACAACTTACAAGTATTAAGCAAACATTTAAATGGTCTGAAGAAGCAAATAAAGCGTTCAGCTTGTTGAAATCAAGCTTCATTACCGCTCCCATACTACGCCATCCAGACCCATCCCTCCAATACATCCTGGAGGTAGATGCGTCAAATATGGCTGTAGGAGCAGTTCTTTCCCAACGACCTACAAATACTTCACCACTTCATCCAGTTGCCTTCTTCTCTAAATCACTAAGTAACCCAGAGGTGAACTACCCAGTGGGTGAAAAAGAGTTACTTGCCATGAAGTTGGCACTGGAGAATTGGCGACATCTACTTGAGGGCACCCAGTTGCCAATACTCATATATACAGACCATAAAAACCTCCAATATCTCCAGACCAACAAGACCCTTTCCCACCGACAGGTACGTTGGTCGCTATTCTTCCTAAGATTCAATTTCTTAGTGACCTATACACCTGCAGACAAAAACAAGAAGGCAGATGCGTTATCACGGTTAACCGAAGATAACTGTGCCGAAATTCCTTCATTACCTATAATACCCCATGACCGTATTATTGGTGTTGTTCGTCCCTTAAAGGAAGAGATTCTGCACAGTCTAAGACTGGATTCACCACCACCTCAACTAAGTACTGATGCAGAAGGCTTCCGCTACTTTAACGACAAACTCTACATACCTCCCGGTATGCGTACCAAAATCTTGGAGTTATCCCATGACGTACCTATGGCAGGACATATGGGTATGACTAAGACATTTAATTTGCTCACTAGGCAATTTTGGTGGCCTGGGATGAAGACGTCTGTACAAAAATTCATTTCTTCATGTGACATCTGTGCAAGGTCCAAAATTGACACTACAAAACCTTCTGGTTTACTTTGCAGTCTACCAATACCCAAAGTTCCATGGGAAGTTGTTTCTTTAGACTTCATAGTGGAATTACCACCATCCAAGGGATTCACTACCATCCTAGTGTCAGTGGACCATCTGACAAAAATGGCACATTTCATTCCCATTCGCAGACTACCTTCATCTAAGGAAACAGCGGAATTGCTAGTAAAATATGTGTTCAAACTACATGGAATTCCAAAGACTCTTTTATCTGACCGGGGCTCGCAGTTCATCTCTAAGTTTTGGCAAGCTCTATGTCACATACTGCGCATTGAGCGAAAACTTACTTCCCCCTATCACCCGCAGACCAACGGACAAACTGAAAGAGTCAACCAGTGTATTGAACAATATTTGCGTTGCTACACCTCATACCTACAGGATGATTGGGTGGACCTCCTCCCTCTGGCAGAATTTGCTTATAACAATGCAACCCACAGTACTACTAAGCAAAGTCCGTTCTACCTGAACTATGGGTTCCATCCCACAATTCTTCCACCACGCATCCTACCATCAAGTAACCCAGTAGCCTCTGACTATCTCACCCAAATAAAAGACTCTTTGGGCTTACTTAACACCACCATCTAACATGCTCATAGCCAACAAAAGAGGTACTATGACCTCCGCAGAAGACCTTCACCTCAATATGCTATTGGGGATCTTGTTTGGCTATCTACGAGGAACTTGAGGTTGAAAATTCCTAGTAAAAAGCTTGGACCTCTATTCCTGGGACCTTTCCCAATTGAGAAGCTCATTGGGGAATCTGCAGTTCGACTCACTTTACCGGCAGATCTTAAAATACACCCCACGTTCCATGTATCTCTATTGAAGCCACATACACCCAACCAAGGGATTAGACCTACCATCGCGCCTCCACCTCCAATACAAGTTGAAGGTGGAGAAGAATTTGAGATTAAAGAAATTTTGGATTCTCGTATCCACAGAGGAAAGCTCCAATATTTCATAAGATGGAAAAATTATGGTCCCCAAGATGACACCTGGTTGGATGCTTCTGACGTCCACGCACCCAGGCTTATACGAAGGTTCCACTCCAAATACCCGGAGAGACCAGTGTTATAGGCCTTCCGGAGCTGGCCTTAGGGGGGGTACTGTAAGATCCTGGTAACTGCGGTACCCTTCCAGCCTATTATTTGTACATTACGTTCCACCTAATAGATAGGTGGAACGCATCTAGTACCTGTCCCTTTAAATTCCATGACCTCATCAGTGAGTGTCGCTCTGAGCGGCTATTTCAACCGCCGGCATTTCACTCACATGTGTTCGTGCAAACCGCTTGCTACAGCATTACCTAACGCTGCCGAATCCTCCAGCTATTCCCTAATACCTGGATTGACCGAAGACTTGCTACAACATCTTGTATCTCGCTACAAGATCATTACCTCACCGCCGGAACCCTCTCCTTACAAACCTACCAGTGATAAGTACCCCACAGGGGAATACCTTCCTAATCTACTTTCACTACTACTCTGCTTACTAAAGACTATTGCTACTCTAAGAACTATACTGTTACATCTAACATCTGCACCGCTACTTAGATTGCAAGCTCTTGAGCCTATTACCATCTTGTCACTGCACTAGCCTAGCATCTCCTGTACACTTCATCTGCTCTTCACTACCACCTGTTACCTGTACATGATTGCTATCCTAAGTGCTTACTATCACCATCTGTTACCTCTTACCATTGCTATCACTATCCACGCCTGTTCCCTCAGTATCACCTCTATACTTTCACATATAAACATATCACTCCGGGAACATCTTTAATGAGTGTCTGTGTTTGTGTATGTGCTTGCTGAGACAGGCTGATGCACAATGATGAGTCTTGAGAGTTGGATATGGTAGTTCAACACATCTCTACATGACTACTGAGTGTAACTTCCGCAGCTGCAAATCCACACCACACAAATAAACGCCGGAGCGTTACACTGGGTACGGATGCTTCACTGGGATGCATCAACCCAGAATGCCCTGAGTTGCAGCATACCCCTCTTGGCTGACAGCACCCCCACTCAGGGTGGGGAGGCGAGCTGTTTTGGAGTGGAGCCCCCCAGTCCATGGTATGGTGAGTGATGCTACGTCCCCTGTGTCCCTGTGACAGTCCTCTGAGGGGAATATGGGGCCCACTCCTGGGGATAGCAGGGCTGTGTGTCTCTGAAAGATCCCCCAGGCCTATCAGGATGGTCCTGCCCTCCCCGCTCCCACTGGGGGCGCTCTAGTGGTGTCTGATGCCTAAGGGGGTGTTTTGGAGTTGTTACCTTGTCCTGGGGAGTCCCCTTAGGTGGATTCCCACGGTGGCCTCATTCCTGGGTTCCTGAAATCTTGGCGCCATTTTTGGCCGCCATTTTAAGTGTGGGCATCAGGCTGCATCTGTGCAAGGGCAGCAGCCATTTCCCCTTGCTTCATGAGTGCTTGGCGCCGTTTTCGGGTGCCATTTTAAGTGTGGGCATAGGCCGCGCTGTATGGGCAGTGGCCATTTTCCCTGTGCTTCCTATAGTTTTCTATTGGCACCATTTTGTTGTAGCCATAGTCTACACTCTGCTCGGCCTCTAGTGATGTTTGGTCACTTCCTCTCAGAAGTTCACACACGCTGAAGGCTAACTGCAGAGCGGCAGCTTCTCAGGGTTGCTGGCACAGTAAGGGGTTTTTAGTCTTTGGGGCATTCCTAAGACACACTTTGCTCCTGTCAGGCCACTTATTAGCCTTAAAGGGGACTCCAACTGTTGCGCGGTATTGCGGTGCGGACCGCAATCGCTATTTAGAGGGCCAGTGTACTAATTTTTTTTCTTTACTGCAATATGGAGTCCCAGGCTGGAAATTTCCCCTCTGACTTTATTTGTGCATCCAGACCCTCTGGATCACCTTCTCTGGTGTCTCTGTCTGCAGCTCTAGAAATGTTGGCGTCCAAGGTGGATCTTGTGACGAAACAAGTTACTGTCCATAAGTGGCCGAAGCCCTCTCAGTTCTCTGATTCAGAGCCTGATGTGGTTGCCACGGACAGCACCCAACCTGAGGGATCCCTGTCCTCACAGTCAGACGGTGAGGAGGATAAGTCCTCCTCAGCTTGAGCCCGGGAACACGCTCTGGTGGAAGCACTGATTTGTGCCGTGAGGGAAACGTTGCATTTGGATGATGAGCCCATACAGTCAGAAAAGTGGGTTGTCTTCGGCTCCCGCAAAGCCCAGAAGTCGGGTCAGGTTTTTCCTTGTCCCAAGGAGTTTCACAATATTGTGGATGAGCAATGACGGCGCATTAAACACATGATGCCCAAGCGCTATCAGCGCCTTTACCCCTTTACAGACTCAGTTTCCAATCGTTGGACAGTGTCACCCAAGGTGGATCACACTGTTTCCCGGTTGAATAAATCTACTGTGGTCCCTGTAGAGGACTCCCTGGAATTTAAGGACCCAATGGACAGGTGCATGGAATCACTTTCCCGCCACCTTCACTTTTTGGCGGGTTCGATTCTCAAATCTGTATTCGCCTCCATCCTGGTCTCTCAGACAGTTACAGAATGGGTCAAGTTGCTTAGGAGCAACTTGAACTCTGAGTCGGTTCCTCCAACTCTAATTGAGCTCATGGATCAAATTTATTTTTATTATTTATTTTATTTATTTCAGGTTCTTATATAGCGCTGTCAATTTATGCAGCGCTTTACATATACATTGCACATTCACATCAGTCCCTGCCCTCAAGGAGCGTACAATCTAAGGTCCCTAACTCACATTCATACATACATAGTAGGGCCAATTTTTTGTATACAGGATACAATTAACCTACCAGCATGTCTTTGGAGTGTGGGAGGAAACCGGAGTACCCGGAGGAAACCCACGCAGGCACAGGGAGAACATGCAAACTCCAGGCAGGTAGTGTCGTGGTTGGGATTCGAACCAGCGACCCTCTTGCTGCTAGGTGAAAGTGCTAGCCACTACACCACTGTGCCGCCCAGGCCATGGTGTACCTGTGCGATGCGGCCTTGGACATGACTCCCCTGGCTGCCAGAGTGTCTGCGGTGGGGATTACCATACGCCGCATGGTGTGGCTGAAAAGCTGGTCGGCGGACCAGACTTCTAAGAAGGCCGTTACTGATCTTCCCCTCTTGGGTGAACGCCTCTTTAGTGACTCCTTGGATGAGTTAATCAAGGGTCTAACGGGGGGTAAGAGTACTCTTCTCCCCCAATCCACAAAAGATAAGGCACCTCGCAGTAAGTGGGGGCCTTCCTTCAAGGCTCATAGGGGATTTTCTTCCTGCGTCAGGGGCGCAGGAAAAAGGCAAGATGTTCAGAGCCTCCAGGAGATAACAAAAACGCTTGGTCGGTTAAGCCCAAGACCAGCCAGTCCAGTGCGGCAGACAAGTCCTCCTCTGCATGAAGGGACACCCTCACCCAGTTCAGGGGTAGGGGGAAGATTGCGTTACTTTAGGGAACCCTGGACTTCTCAGATTCAAGACAAATGGATTCACAAACTTATTCGTACAGGGTACAAGATCGAATTTCGGTCTCTCCCAGCAGACAGGTTCTTTCCATCAAATCTCCGTCTGTCTCCGGATCGTTTAACAGATCTTAGGGAGGTAGTGGGGGATCTCCTTGCACAGGGCATAATCATCCCGGTTCCTCTGAAGGACAGGTTTCGAGGTTTTTACTCAAACCTGTTCACGGTGCCCAGGAAGGAGGGAAAGATGCGTCCTATACTGGACCTCAAGTAGCTGAACCGCTTTGTGCGGGTGCGGAAGTTTTGAATGGAATCTATTCGGTCTGTGGTGGCGTCCTTACAAAATGGAGACTTTCTGGCCTCCATCAATTTAAAAGATGCATATCTGCACATCCCTATTTACATGGGTCAGGAGGAGCACTATCAATTTGTGGCATTTCCCTTTGGTCTAGCTTCCGCTCCCAGACTTTTCACCAAGGTTTTGGTCCTGGTTTTGGCTTTGCTACGCAAAAGGGGATTGCGGTCCTTGGCTATCTGGATGATCTCCTGTTGGGGGGATCTCTTGTGCCACCCTGTCGGACGACCTGACATTCAAAGGTCAGGTGCTTCAGGAGTTCAGGTGGACCATCAACTTCAAGAAGTCTGCGCTGACCCCGTCAGTGTGTCTGAGTTATCTGGGCATGGACTCCTCTCACGTGAGGGTCTTTCTTCCAGAGGACAAACTTCGGACCTTGCAGGGCGAGATCAGGATCCTGATGGACAATGATCTCTCCTCCCTGCAGATGTGTATGAGGGCCCAGGGACTGGTGGTGTCGGCCTTCGAGGTGGTCCCATTTGCCCAATGTCACACAAGGCCTCTACAAGCAGAGATTCTTGCCAAATGGGACTAGGATCCACAGTCCTTGGACAGGATGATATGTCTAAGCCGGTTTACGAGGTCAGAGCTCTCATGGTGGCTTCTGTCGCCCGCTCTGAGCCAGGGCAGGTCCTTTCTGCCGCTGTTGTGGACGGTGATCACCATGGATGCCAGCCTGACAGGCTGGGGTGGAGTACCAGACACTCTTTGTGCCCAAGGAACGTGGTCGAAGGTGGAATCATCTTTACCAATAAATGTCCTGGAGCTCAGGGCAATCTGCCTACTCCATTGGGTGCCTCAGCTGCACGGTCTCCCGGTTCGGGTTTAAACCGACAATGCCACGGCTGTGGCTTACATCAATCACCAAGGGGGTACCAAGAGTGCCTGGGTGGCCAGGGAAGTTCCTGAAATTCTGACTTGGGCCGAGGCGCACATTCTGGCTCTCTCCGCAGTCCACATTCCAGGGGTGGAGAACTGGCAGGTGGATTACCTGAGTTGTCAGGCCCTGGATCAGGGGGAATGGTCCCTGCATCCGGAGGTTTTTCACCTTCTGTGTGCCTGATAGGGAACTCCGGAGGTGGATCTGTTTGAATCTCGTCTAAACAGAAAAGTAGAGCGGTTTGTGGCCAAGGCTCGAGATCCTCTGGCCGATGCTGCGGACGCACTGGTGGTACCTTGGAGCCGCTATTGGCTGCATTATGCCTTTCCTCTGATACAGCTGTTGTCACGGTTCCTCCGCAAGTTGGCGGTGGAGAAGGTGCAGGTAATTCTGGTGACACCAGACTGGCCTCGCCGGTCTTGGTAAAGATGGCCATCGAGCCTCCCTGGCGGCTGCTTCTGAGGGAGGATCTGCTGTCTCAAGGGTCGATCTTCCATCCTGATTTACGGTCGCTGGCTTTAATGGCTTGGCTGTTGAAGGCCAGGTATAGAGAGACAAAGGCCTCTCTGATTCCGTGATTCCTACCTTGTTGAGGCTAGGAAGGCGACTTCCAGAAAGATTTATCATCATACCTGTAAAATGTATATTGCCTGGTGTGAGTTGCGAAGGTTGCATCCTCACTCTTTCCGTGGCAAAGGTCTTGGCCTTCTTGCAGAAAGGTGTGGAGCAAAGTTTGGCTTTGGGTATGACCTTAGCCATTTACTTCCAACATCCCTTGGCGATTAATTCCTTGATTCGCAGCTTTATTCAAGGGGTGTGTCATCTGGCCCCTCCGATTAGGTCTCCTTTAACTCTGTGGGACCTGAATTTGGTTTTGTCCATTCTTCAATGTCCTCCCTTTTAAAATATCAGGGAGATTTCTCTGCCTTTGCTGTCTCAGGAGGTTGCCTTCTTGGTGGCTATCACCTTTGCTCACAGGGTGTCTGAGTTGGCGGCTCTGTCTTCCTGCTCTCCATATTTGATAGTTCATAGGGATAAGGTTGTTCTGCAACCTAACCAATCCTTTCTGCCTAAGGTAGTTTCAGCATTCCACCTTAATGAAGATATTGTTTTGCCTTCGCTCTGTGCTAAGCCCAAGCATCCTAAGGATTCTGCCTTGCATTCGTGGATGTGGTTCAGGCAATCAGGGTTTACCTGTCGGCCACAGAATCCTTTCAGACGTCTGATTCTCTGTTTGTCCTTTCTGAGGAATCTTGTAAAGGGTTTGGCTGCGTCTGCTGCAACCATATCAAAATGGATCAGACAGACTATTGTTCAGGCCTATTCATTGAAGGGTCAGGTTCCTCCTTTCCCTGTGAGGGCGCATTCTACGAGAGCACTGAGTGCCTCTTGGTCTTTTCCCCATCAGGCTTCTGTGGCTCAGGTGTGTAAGGCGGCGACCTGGTCGTCTGTACACACCTTTAAAAATTCTACAAGATTGATCTGCTGGAATCCTTGGATGCTTCCTTTGGCCGCAAGGTTTGGCAGGCTGCTGTTTGACGAAGAGACTTGTTTTTTTTTCTCTTCAGGGGGTTAATTTTCGTTTTGGGGTAAGCTCCTGTTGATTTGGTTGAGCTTCTGTTGCCCTGTTGGCTACGTTTTTAGCCTTGGAAATGCGTTAACTATTTTTGGTTGCGTTCTTCCCACCCCTCATGCCTACACTGCTTTGGAATGTCCCATTCATGAAGAAAGACTGAAAGCTGCATCTGTCAGAGGATGTAAGAGAAAATTGGATTTTTGTAAGAACTTACCGTAAAATCCTTTTCTCTGTCCTCTGACAGACGCAGTTGGTTGTATTTTTTTTCAGTGCTTGCTATGAAACTGATTAGTGAGCACAGTGTGTCTGGGGTAAGGTCATGAGGGACAGCCCTTATAGGCGTGTCAAGTGAAAAGTTTTCACTGCCTAGTCTACTCCTGTAGATGGTGCATTACCCATTCCTGAAGAAACATTGAGAGCTGCGTCTGTCAGAGGACTCAGAGAAAAGGATTTTATGATAAGTTCTTACAAAAATCCAATTATTTAATGGGCTCAACATTCTCTGGAAATTTCTTGTGGTGTCTACTTTCCAAAAAGGGGTCATTTGGGGAGGGAGGTTGTACTGCCTTGCCATTTTAGCACTTCAAGAAATGTGCTAGGCAGTCAGAAAGTAAAAGCAGCATAAATTCCAGTATATACACCATAGTTTGTAGACGCCATAACTTTTGCACAAAACAATAATTATTGAGATTTTTTTTATCAAAGACATGTCGCTAAATACATTTTGGCCTCGAAATTTTTGGTCTTTTTTTTCGTTTATATCTAAAAAAAAAACAAAATGCACAGGTGATCAAATGCCACCAGAAGAAAGCTCTACTTGTGGGAAAAAATGTATCAATTTTGTTTGGGTATAGCATTGCATGACTGCACAATTACCAGTTAAAGTCATGCAGTGTCAAATTGCCTTAAGTCCTTAAGTGGTTAATTAGTACAATTCTCTGTTTTGGAACTATCATCCTGTGATCCCCTACATAGCAACATTTAGAGTGGGAAAGACAGTTGTATTGCTATGTTACATAATTATATAGTTACTCAATTTAACTGCTTGCTGACTGCCTCAAATATGATCTAGTATGTGATCAAGCACTTTTGAGTAGAGGCTCGCGTGCACTGTGCTGTGATTAGTCACAGCAAAAGCCGATCAGAGAGTGTCGGCCAATGATTGACCATCGCCACCTGCTGATCAGCCAGGAGTAAGACAGGACAGAGCTCTGTAAATGTAAACAATCCAGAGCTCTGTCCTGTCAGTGGAGATGTGCAGGTTTTTGTTTCCCTGAAAAGCATGGAAAAAAACCCGGCACAGCCCTTAGTACAAGCACCTCACAGTAAACACACAGAGCACTGTTATGCACACATTTAACCTTTTGATCGCCGCAGATGTTAACCCTTCCCAGCCAGTGTCATTGGTAAAGTGACAGTGCATAGCACTGATCACTGTATTAGTTTCACTGGTTCCCACAAAGTGTCAGTTAGTGTCGGACTGCCCATCATACTGTCACAGTCCCGCTCTAAGTCACTGATCATTCACCACCATTACTAGTATAAAAAAGAAAAAAAATCCAGTATATGTACTATAGATTAAATATAAATTCCAGTATACATTATATATCATAGATGCTACAACGTTCACGTAAACCAATCAATATACACTTATTGAAAAGAAAGGGGTGCGCTGATTAAGTGAAAGGCTGCAACCAGATGATAGGATGTGTTAATGTTTAAAAGTGATGGTGCGCTTTTCTTAAATGTGAAAAATCATATATTGAACAATATATAACAGGATTGAGAAAAAAACCAACTCAAAATCACAGTATTAGGTGAATGGGTGTAAAATAAACGAACATAATGATCAAGTAACACTCGATGTGACTTTTCAAATAAACATTGAAATAAAAGTCCATTGAATAATGTGATCCAAAATGTGAAAAAATGGTGAAGAAAATCCAATTAAAAATCAAGGTGATGATGTCGTGTTCCCTCCACCGGGTGAAATGCCTCCTTACCTGGCGGAAAGAAGGTAAGTGCCTGATAATGATATTCTATAAGAAATCGGTGCTATATTTCCACCTGCACACGTGCACGGTCACCCAGGTGATAAATAAATACAAGCCTCTTACCAGATGTAAGAGACAATCAAGCCTCTAATTATCCTGAACATGAGGATGCTTCTTTAACACCATAGATGGATAAATTCATTCACACTTTCTTCCCTCTTGTATATACCAACATGTATCTCCTATCCTTTTGGGGTGATGGACTCCCCGCGATGTTCCAACGTACATAAAAGAATGGATAGGACTAATAGTGCATTACCTTTTGTATGCAATTTATTGATATACAGGTTTACACTTACAGTTAGGTTGAAAATTCGGGCAGAAAATCAATTATTGACAGGCTGAGGATCTCTAGGTGCATCGGGTCCGGCTGCAGCACGGACCGCCGATGACGTAATGACGGCACGCCTCCCTCCAAAGGAGGGAGGCGTGCCGTCATTACGTCATCGGCGGTCCGTGCTGCAGCCGGACCCGATGCACCTAGAGATCCTCAGCCTGTCAATAATTGATTTTCTGCCCGAATTTTCAACCTAACTGTAAGTGTAAACCTGTATATCAATAAATTGCATACAAAAGGTAATGCACTATTAGTCCTATCCATTCTTTTATGTACGTTGGAACATCGCGGGGAGTCCATCACCCCAAAAGGATAGGAGATACATGTTGGTATATACAAGAGGGAAGAAAGTGTGAATGAATTTATCCATCTATGGTGTTAAAGAAGCATCCTCATGTTCAGGATAATTAGAGGCTTGATTGTCTCTTACATCTGGTAAGAGGCTTGTATTTATTTATCACCTGGGTGACCGTGCACGTGTGCAGGTGGAAATATAGCACCGATTTCTTATAGAATATCATTATCAGGCACTTACCTTCTTTCCGCCAGGTAAGGAGGCATTTCACCCGGTGGAGGGAACACGACATCATCACCTTGATTTTTAATTGGATTTTCTTCACCATTTTTTCACATTTTGGATCACATTATTCAATGGACTTTTATTTCAATGTTTATTTGAAAAGTCACATCGAGTGTTACTTGATCATTATGTTCGTTTATTTTACACCCATTCACCTAATACTGTGATTTTGAGTTGGTTTTTTTCTCAATCCTGTTATATATTGTTCAATATATGATTTTTCACATTTAAGAAAAGCGCACCATCACTTTTAAACAATCAATATACACTTATTGGGATTTTTTAACCAAAAATATGTAGCAGAATACATATTAGCCTAAATTTATGAAGAAATTCGATTTTCTAATTTTTTTTTTTTTTATATGTTTTATAGCAGAAAGTAGCAAAAATATATATTTTATTTAATGTTCAATCTTTATATTGTAGCACGACCCCCTTGAGGGCTGCTGGTTAGTGGAAGTTCCTTTGCACTCATCTGACCCTGAGAATTATCCAACCCGCTAGGCACTTTAGGTTCAGACATTTCAGAGATGATCCCCACAAATACACTGACACAATAGAGATACAAGTCTGACTGTTTACTGAAATAAAAGTTAATTTAATCAACTTAACAAGAACAGATAGGGTTCGATGATAACAAATATTGCAGTATCAATCCATTAAAACCCCACTTATTACAAGGGAGCTCAAAGGACAGACACTGCAGAAATAAATGCTTAATGAACAGAGTATTATATTCAATGAATAAGAGTGACTGAAATAACTACCAGCTTTAACTGTCAGGGCTATTGCTAAATGTATTAACCAATAACGGCGGAAGTATCCCGGCGTCTGCACTGAACTTGATCAGCCAGAATTGTGAGTCTTATTTGCTTGCTCTTATCCGGCATTATGTACTACACCATGGGGTTTTGTTTCTTTGAGCACCTAGATCGTGCAGACATCTTTTGGAGGCCCACCTGAGCCTGCTCACTACAGACAGAGAGGACCTCCGGATTACTCTGTTCCTTTGTTGGAAACTACCAATAACAACAGCCAATACCCTAAACTTAAGGGTTGTGAAGGGTGAGTGCGATACCTAGTGGGCATCACGGGTATAGGCACTTAATTCACCAGCATCATGCACTTACAAACCTTATTATTCTTTCACATGAATTCGTAGAAATTGGATAATTGATTGGCACAAGTAGTTTGCACATTTGCATTTATATTTGTGAATTTACATATTTATGTATATATAATTGCACAGATTTATGTTTTATATTTATATTTGTATTTTAGCAAGCGCTGTAGATAGCCCTACTTTTTAGGACTATTTCTTTCATTCTTTCACGTGCACTGTTTCCAGCACTTCATTAAAAGGGGTTTTTCTTCCTATTTTAATTTTTTGATTTGTTAATTTTATGCACATTGTCATTTTACAAAAAATGAAACAAATACTAACCGACTACCAATTACACTGATATATTTGATTTTTTCACTGAATAATTCACCACCAGCACTTTATAAATACATTTTGTTACACTTTGTGCACTTTTGCTTTATTTAAAGGCATACAATAACAAACACATTGGGAACTGAGCACTTTTATAGGGGCTTGGACACTTAGCCCAACTATAGTTTCTGTTTTTGGCATTTGCACTTTAATTATCACCAGTGGATTATTTATTTATTTATCTATATGTTTTTGATCCTTTTTATGATGAGTATATATCTATAGGATCTTTGTAACATACACTTTTTAATAGGTAGCGCCTTTTCCGACCTTTTTCCAACCTTTACTTTATATTGCTAAATGTATTAACCAATAACACTGCTTAACTTCTTCTAAAATCAGAACTAACACTATCTCATAAGAATCTAGCACTAGTTCAATGGGTCCCCTTTAAGAATTGTGAGCAATGAAGTCCCTGCCCTAGCAAGGCTTTGCAGAATATTCGCTGGCAGTTGGAGCTCTTCAGTGTGATATTTGTAATCCTAATATGGTAGTGTATATGAGATCCTAATCTGCAGTCAGTGTATGGTGGATGCAGGTTTATACTTGCGATTTTAGATGTCACCAGGCACTTTTCCATGCAGCAAAGTCCACATGTGACTATCCGGTCACCCCTGCGTAATGTCTCCTCATGATGCTGCATCACTGGGGATGTTCGGCTGTCACTGTTCCAGTGAGTCAGTTCAGCTTCACCCGCTCTGCACTTAGCTCAACTGGATCCATCACCTCCCTGTGATTTCCAGCTTTCGCTCCGCTAAGGATGGGCTCCGCTCTCTCTAGGTCGCACACTCAGGCCTCTGTCACCAACTGTGCCCTTTAGCACCTCTCAGACCGATCCGTCCTCCACGAATCCTAAAAACAAGAGAGGGGGCGCTCGCCCCCCCCGCAGAGAGGTATATCGACTCTCCCATGATCCTTCACTCTCCTGTGGCTCCCTGGAGTAAAGTCCCTTCTGCCATCCATGTAACAATCTGCCGTCCACACCAAACTACATCTCCCACAATACAATTCGTCCATTTTCAAGGAAAGCTGATCCTTCTTGTAAAACTCTTAAAGGAGCACTCTAGTTGCAATATATACATATATAGTAGTCCCAGCTTGGCTACAATATTGCAAAAAAATAAAAAAAAACTGTGGTGATACAATACCACCAAAAGAAAACTCTAATTGTGTGAAAAAAATTATATAAATTTAATTTGGATACAGCATTGCATGACAATCGTCAGTTAACCACTTGCATACCGCCCACCACAGTTTTAGCGCAGCAGGCTGACTCGGCTGCGCGAAACGACGTAGCCCTAGGCAGCGGGAATGTTGATCCGCGGGACAAGTGGCCGTGACTGCCCCCAGGCACCCGCAATCGCTCCTCGCTGAGAGAGAAGGACAGTCAGCTGTTGTAAACACAGCTGACCGTTTTTCTCTCTGAAAGGATCACAGAGCTCATGTGATCCTTCTATATGGGATCACAGGTCTCTGTGGTCATTTCACAAGCCCCCCTACAGTTAGAAAATACTCCCCTAGGCTCACACTTAACCCTTTGATCACCACTGTGTTAACCCCTTCCCTGCCAATGTCATTATTACAGTAACAGTGCATATTTTTAGCACTGATTACTGTAGTAATGTCACTGGTCCCCCCAAAAGTGTAAAAAATGTTAGTTGGGGTTCGATCTGTCCGCCGCAAAGTCCCAGCCCCACTAAAAATCACAGATTGCCGCCATTACTAGTAAAATAAATAAATAAAAATGACATAAATCTTTCCCCTAGTTTGTAGACGCAATAACTTTTGCGCAAACCAATCAAAATACGCTTATTGCAATTTTTTTTACCAAAAATATGTAGCAAAATACAAATTGACCTAAAAGGATGAAAAATTTAGATTTTAATTATTTTTTTTTTATTGGGGGGAGGGGGGGATCTTATATAGCAGAATGTGAAAAATATTTTACTTTTTTTTTTCAGAATTGTCACTCTTTTTTCGTTTATTGCGCAAAAAATCATTTTTATTTCAGTACAGTGTTGCACGACCGCGCAATTTTCCATTACAAATAATGCAGTGCCGAATAGCAAAAAATGGCCTGGTCATTAAGGGGGCAAATCCTTCCAGTCCAGAACTGGTTAAAAAGCGCAGTGCTGAATAATCAGACAAATAGAGCTTTTTTTTGGTGGTAATTCATCACCACTGTTTTCTTATTTTGCTAAATAAACAAAAAAAACAAACAATTTTGAAAGAAAAAAAAACTCTTATAGTCCCCGTTCACACTGGGGCGACCTGTCAGGCGACCTGGTAGAAAAAGGGTCCGGAGCTTCTTTGGGGCGACCCAGAGCGACCTGCATTGACTTCGATGTTATGAAGTCCGTGCCGGCCGCTCCGAGGTCGCGGTGTGAGCAGCGCGCCGCGACCTATGAGGTCGCCCCGGCAAGTCGGATCGCCCCAGTGTGAACGGGGCCTTCATCATTTCTGTTATAAAATTTTACAAATAATTAATCTTTCTTCATAAATTTAGGCAAAAAACTGTATTCTGCTACATTTCTTTGGTGAAAATAATCCAAATGAGTGTTTATTATTTAGTCTGTATGAAAGTCATATAGTCCACAAACTATCTGAAAACTGATCAGTCCTGATGTACTGACAGCCTCATGTCATCTCATATCTTGAGGCCTGAAAATGCCAGGACAGTACTTTTTTGGAAAGTAGACAGTCCAAGGTATTTAGTAAGAGGCATGGCAAGGTTTTTGAAGTTGTAATTTTTTGCCATTATTTTTTAGAAAATATATTTTTTTTACATACTGTAACCAGTGCAGTACAACATCATCATATTACTGGTGTGGCAGTGATCAGGGACACTGACTCGTTGGCCCACTTTCTAGCACAGGAGAAGTTGTTTGTTATGTACTCTGAGTGTCCATTCACACTACCGCAACTTGTCAGGCGACTTGTCAGCCTGACAAGTCGCGGTCCGTCGCGGTCCATGCAGTGCTACAGGACCCGTTCTAATAGTCGCTCCGACTTAGAAAAAGGGTCCTGTACTACTTCTGGGCGACCTCGGAGCGACTTGCATAGACATTAATTATATGAAGTCCGTGCAAGTCCCGCCGAAGTCGCTGTGCACAGGACTTCACAGGTCACCCCCGAAGTCGGAGCGACCTAGTGTGAACCAGCACTTAAGCATCAAGAGTCTTGTGTAGGAAGATAAGGCCTTCGGTTTATTTTTATTTTTTTAACGTTCTAGGGAATACTGTATCTTGATGCTAATTGGCTTCCATCTATAGTGGTACACTCTGTATTTTAACTACTTTTCTATCAGTTAAAAAGCAACAAGAACCAATGTGGCATCAAATAATGAGATCTTATACACGTGTCTGTCCAAAGACATTTTGATTTTATGTGCTCTCACTGAAAGCTTCCGTTTGTCTTGAGGTCATTAATAGCATTTAATAAGCTTGAACATGAAGCCTTTCATTATAAGGGTATGTAATTCAATCCAAAATCATTAATACTACTTGAGATGAAAAGATTTTCAGAAGAGATGATAAGAACTTCTTACATACGGTGATTAATTTGTAGACACTGTAGATAAAGACAGAAATATGGATTTTATTTCTAATCATAATTAGTCCACATGAGCTTGTTAGTAAAGTATTTATCATTTAAAATATAATTACTTTCTATCTCTGAGAACTATAGCATTCAATGCGATAACTAATGAGCACAGATTTTTTTGTAAGTGTTATCAGTCACAGATGTCATTTCAGGCACTTGACCCTGAACTAGACAAATTGATCCAGGACCTAATTTTAGATCATGACCTCTCTGCCACTGACCCAAAATAGTCTTCAAAAAATTACTTTACATATGACCCCTCAACTGCCAGGCCTGAGACTACTCCACAGAAATTACAGCTGTGTTCATAGAAATACAATGCAAAAAAGACACACTTTGAAACTTAGTATTAAGTAGGGAGGAGCAAATGGCCCATTCGCCAGGAGATAAGCACCATATATAGAAGCAGTATTTCTACCTCTTCTGTATATAGTTACATAGTTACTGAGGTTGAAAAAAGACATCAGTCCATCCAGTTCAACCTATGATGTGTGTGTGTGTTTGCTTTTAACCGTACATTGTATACCCCTGTATGTTGTGGTCTCTAAGGTGCCCATCTAATAGTTTTTTGAAACTATCAATGCTCCCTGCTGATACGACTGCTTGTGGAAGAGAATTCCACATCCTTACCGCTCTTACAGTGAAGAACCCCTTACGCATTTTAAGGTTAAACCGCCTTTCCTCTAGTTTTAGTGAGTGGCCACGTGTCTTATTGTATCTCCTTTCTCTGAATAGTTTGTTCCTTACGCTAGGGTCGCCAGTACAGTATTTGTACATTGATATCATATCCCCCCTCAGTCGTCTCTTCTCCAGAGAGAATAGGTTCAGTGCTTGTAGTCTTTCCTCATAGCTGATGTCCACCATTCCCCTAATTATTTTTGTTGCCCTTCTCTGGACTCTTTCCAATTCCAGCACATCCTTCCTGAGGACCGGTGCCCAGAACTGGACAGCATACTCCAGATGTGGCCGGACCAGAGTCTTGTAGAGCAGGAAAATAATTTCTTTATTTCTGGAGTGAATCCCCTCTTTTTGTAACGCTCCTGCGTTTTATGTATGATGTGGATTTTCAGCTGCAGAAATATTCCACTTCAGTAGTCATGTAGAGAAACGCTGAGACACCAATCCCAACTCCCAATGACTCATCATGTGTGGATTATCTCAATTCAGCAAGTAAATACACACACTCAATAAGATGTTTCCTAGAGTGACTTATGTATATAGTAACACAGTGATGATAGGCTGAAGAGACAGGTTGGGTAGAGATGGTAGATGACAGACACTTGAAAGGAAATGTTCTTGAAAGTAAGATAGTAGCAGATGGGATGCAGATAGGTTTAGCAATCATGTATGGTAGCAGATGACAGAGTAGCAGGTGGACATACAAGAGAGATCAACCCAGTGCAAGAACAGGTGGTAGTTATAGTCCTTAGTATGCAGAGCTAGATAGTGTAAGCTTTAGTATGAAGGTTATAGAGGTTTCCCCTGTGGGGTACTTATCACTAATAGCAATGTAGCAGAGGAGAGGTTCGGCAAGAGCGGATGATCCGGTAGCGGGATACAGGGATCAGCGCAGCGTGGTTCCGACAGTGAGGTATGCTTGCAAGCATGAGAGCTTCAAGACAGGTTAGCATCAAGGCACAAAGCAGTTTGAACGAACACATGTGAGTGAGAGCTAGTGATTTAAATAGCCATCCAGTCCGGCGCTCAGTGATGACAGCATCAGTCTTAAAGGTGTATGCGCACCTTACCAAAAGAGAATGGTGGGGCGCATACACTTATGAAAGAGTAATTAGGGTACCCAAAGGTACCAGAACATTACAGTACCCCCCCCTTAAGGCTGGCTCCGGAAGGCCTCTGGAGCTGGTTTGTCTGGGTACTTCGCATGAAAATTGCGGATTAATCTAGGGGCATGTATGTCAGAGGTGTTTAGCCAGGTGTCGTCTTGGGGCCCATAGTTCTTCCATTGAACCAAGTACTGAAGTCTTCCTCTGTGGATACGAGAATCCAGAATCTCTTTTATCTCATATTCTTCTCCACCTTCAACTTGTACAGGAGGAGGAGGTGGGATAGTAGGCCTTATTCCTTGGTCAGGAACATGGGGCTTCAGTAGCGACACATGGAAAATGGGATGTATTTTGAGGTCTATTGGCAATGTAAGCTGTACTGCAGCTTTTCCAATAAGTTTCTTGATTGGGAAAGGTCCCAAGAACAGAGGTCCAAGCTTTTTGCTAGGGATTTTCAGTCTTAAATTTTTTGTTGAGAGCCAAACGAGGTCCCCGATAGCGTACTGAGGAGAAGGTCTTCTGCGAAGATCATAGTACTTCTTTTGTTGACTGTGAGCGTGTGCAATGGTAGTATTAAGCAAACCCAGAGAGTCCTTTATTTGGGTAAGATAGTCTGAGGCTACTGGGTTATTTGAAGGAAGGATGCGTGGTGGAAGAATAGAGGGATGAAACCCATAGTTCAAGTAGAACGGACTCTGCTTGGTCGTACTGTGGGTTGCGTTGTTGTAGGCAAATTCTGCCAGAGGGAGAAGATCCACCCAATCATCCTGTTGGTAAGAAGTGTAACAACGTAAATATTGCTCGATGCATTGGTTGACTCTTTCAGTGTGTCCGTTGGTCTGCGGATGGTAAGGAGAAGTGAGCTTCCGCTCGATCCGTAGTATGTGACATAGTTCTTGCCAGAACTTGGAAATAAATTGTGATCCACGGTCAGACAGAAGAGTTTTTGGGATACCATGTAACTTGAAGACATGTTTCTTCAGGAGTTCTGCCGTTTGTTTGGACGAAGGTAGTCTGCGAATAGCAATGAAATGTGCCATTTTTGTCAGATGGTCCACTGACACTAAGATGGTATTAAATCCTTTGGAAGTAGGCAATTCCACTATAAAGTCCAAGGACACAACTTCCCATGGAGTTTGGGGTATTGGTAGACTGCATAGTAGACCGGATGGTCTCGTAGTGTCAATTTTGGACCTGGCACAGACATTGCATGAAGAGACTAATTTTTGTATAGATGTTTTCATGTCAGGCCACCAGAATTGCCTGGTAATCAGATTAAGAGTCTTTGTCATACCCATATGTCCTGCCATAGGCACATCATGCGATAATTCCAAGATCTTGGTGCGTATGGTAGGCGGTATGTAAAGTTTGTCGTTGTAGTAGAGGAAGCCTTCTGCATCAGTATTTAGTTGTGGTGGGGGTGAATCCAAACTTATACCATGCAAAACCTCTTCCTTCAAGGAACGGACAACTCCAATAATGCGTTTGTGAGGTATTATAGGAACGGAAGGGATTTCGAAGTAGTTTTCTTCAGTTAGTCGTGATAGTGCATCCGCCTTTTTGTTCTTATCTGCAGGTGTGTAGGTCACTAGGAAGTTAAACCTTAGAAAGAATAGTGACCATCGTACCTGTCGGTGAGAGAGAGTTTTGTTAGTCTGAAGATATTGGAGATTTTTATGGTCCGTGTATATAAGTATTGGTAATTGGGTGCCTTCGAGTAGATGTCGCCAATTCTCCAGAGCCAATTTTATAGCAAGCAGTTCCTTTTCACCCACGGGGTAATTTATCTCTGGACTGCTTAGGGATTTAGAAAAAAAAGGCGACTGGATGAAGTGGTGAAGTGTGAGTTGGTCGTTGGGAGAGTATTGCTCCTACTGCCATGTTTGACGCATCTACTTCCAGAATGTATTGGAGGGATGGGTCTGGATGGCGTAGTATGGGAGCAGAAGTAAACCTTGTCTTTAACAGGTGAAAAGCTTTATTTGCTTCATCTGACCATTTGAATGGTTTTTTAATGCTAGTGAGCTGTGTGAGGGGTCTCACAATGGCAGAGAAGTTTCTGATGAACTTCCTGTAGAAATTCGAAAATCCAAGGAATCGCTGTAGCGCCTTGCGTGTGGTTGGTGTAGGCCAATCCTGAATGCAGGATATCTTACTCATGTCCATCTCGATTCCTGTTTTGGATATGATGTAGCCTAGAAACAGTACCTCTTCTTTATGAAACAAGCATTTTTTCAGTTTCACATAAAGGTTGTGTGCAAGCAATCTCGATAATACTAGTCTTACATGTCTTATGTGTTCAGACAGGGATCGTGAATATATAAGTATATTGTCCAGATATACCACAACACAGACATCTAGTAAGTCTCTGAAAATATCGTTTATAAATCGTTGAAAAACTGCAGGGGCGTTGCATAGCCCGAATGGCATTACAAGATATTCGAACAATCCGTATCTGGTTCTGAATGCAGTCTTCCACTCGTGTCCATCACGGATTCGAATGAGATTGTATGCTCCTTTCAGGTCCAATTTTGAGAAATAGGTAGCTCCACGCACCTGCTCAATGAGGTCAGGGATAAGCGGTAGAGGATAGCGATCTTTTATTGTAATAGCATTCAATTGCCTATAGTCAATGATAGGCCTGAGACTTGAGTCCTTATTGCGGACAAAAAAGAGTCCTGCTGCTGTGGAAGAAGTGGAAGGTCTAATAAAACCTTTCTTCAAATTCTCATCCAAATAGTCTTTGAGATGGGAAAGTTCATCCTGTGAAAGAGGATAAACATGACCGAACGGCAATTTGCTATTTGGGAGTAGATCAATGCTACAATCATAGTCTCGATGGGGAGGTAGTAAATGAGCATTTTTCTCAAGAAAAACCTCAGAGAGATCCTGATAACATAGTGGTGCAATCTCATCTGTCACCACAGACAGGATCTTCCCGAAAGACGGGAGGTTACACGTACCCTCGCAATAGCAAGAGAGGAAGGCCAGGGTCCGTTCCTTCCAATCTATGGTTGGTTGATGTGTGTGCAACCAGGGAAGTCCCAACACAATGGGAAAGTGGGGTGAAGGTATTAGATCGAAGGTAGTGGTCTCCATATGAGACCCGTTAGTAGTGACTAGGAGTGCCTGTGTCTGATTAGTGATCGGACCAGAGGATAAAGGAACACCGTTAATAAGACTCACTGAGACAGGTTTAAGTTTAGAAATAATAGGAACTTTATTTAAAGCAGCAAAACGTATGTCAATATAATTTCCACAAGATCCTGTGTCAATCATGGCCTTAGTAGTAATCCTGTTCTGGTCCCACTGTAATGTTAAGCAAACCGAAAGGTAAGGGTTAGTGATTGAAGTTGTCAATCCCCCTAGGAGGACATGTGAACACTCACCCTTCTTTTTGTAGACTAGGGGACAGACGTTTATCTTGTGATCCGGGGATGCACAGTACAAGCAGAGATTACCAGATCGTCTTTTGGCTCTTTCCATAGTTGATAGAGGTGGGCGTATGGTTCCTACCTCCATAGGAACGGGGTCAACGGCCGAAATCCGAGAAGAACTGGATAATGGCATTCCCATTTTCTCAGCCTTTCTTTCTCGTAGTCTTCTATCTATGGTGATACTGAGTTGTATCAATGCATCCAGGGTTTTTGGCAGATCCACTCGGGCGAGCTCGTCCTTAACGGCCTCTGATAGGCCAAGCCTAAATTGGGTTTTCAGAGATGCATCATTCCATTCTGAATCAAGGGTCCATCTCTTGAATTCTGCGACAAAGTCTTCTACAGGTCTCCCACCTTGTTTCAAGGATCTTAATTAGTGTTGAGCGAACACGGACTGTATTATTCGTGTTCGTACCGAATAATTGGATTTTTTGTACCCGAACACGGACACGGACACTTTACTGTATGTTCGGGTAAAAATCCGTGTTCGGTCGTTTTATTTCCGGGTTTTGCATGCTTTGGCGCTCTTTTCATGGCGGGCTTTCAACAGCCAATCAACAATCGTTTAACTGGTGTGCCTTAAGCCATCCCAGCCATGCCTGCAAATGTCTCAGTAGCTGTGATTGGCCGTCTGAAGCATGTGACCAAGTCTTTATAAGTTCGAGGCAGCCGCAGCGGCGTCATTATGCTGCTTAGATTCAGGGACAGAGCACACATCAACGTGCTGGCTGCTGATTAGGGAAAGATAGGCAGGAAAAAACCATTTGTGTCCGGATAGAATTGAGGGACAGGTCGGAGTGTTTAGGCAGGGCGAGTTGTAGGCATTTTAGGGATAGAGTCTGCTGAATTATAGGGTCAGTGTCTTCTACAAACTACAATCGATATTGCTGTGTGGGGGGTGGGGTCTGCACTCAATCCTGATCTACGATCTCTTCTCAATCCTGTTAGGGACAGAGTCTGCTGAATTTTAGGGAAACTGTGTTCTACAAACTACAATCGATATTGCTGTGTGGTGTGGGATTGGAGATAGGCAGGTGTCAGTGATCCACATCCATTTTTCTGTGTGTGAGCTGCAGTGAACACAATCTTTTTGGGCTGCAGTGAACACAATCTTTTTGGGCTGCAGTGAACACAATCTTTTTGGGCTGCAGTGAACACAATCTTTTTGGGCTGCAGTGAACACAATCTTTTTGGGCTGCAGTGAACACAATCTTTTTGGGGTGCAGTGAACAAAATCTTTTTGGGGTGCAGTGAACACAATCCTTTTTGGTGTGCAGTGAACACAATCTTTGTGGGGTGCAGTGAACAAAATCCTTTGTGGGGTGCAGTGAACACAATCTTTTTGGGGTGCAGTGAACAAAATCCTTTTTGGGGTGCAGTGAACAACATCCTTTTTGGGGTGCAGTGAACACAATCTTTTTGGGGTGCAGTGAACAAAATCCTTTGTGGGGTGCAGTGAACACAATCTTTTTGGGGTGCAGTGAACACAATCTTTTTGGGGTGGAGTGAACAACATCCTTTTTGGGGTGCAGTGAACAAAATCCTTTTTGGGGTGCAGTGAACAAAATCATTTTTGGGGTGCAGTGAACACAATCTTTTTGGGGTGCAGTGAACACAATCTTTGTGGGGTGCAGTGAACACAATCTTTTTGGGGTGGAGTGAACAACATCCTTTTTGGGGTGCAGTGAACAACATCCTTTTTGGGGTGCAGTGAACACAATCTTTTTGGGGTGCAGTGAACACAATCTTTGTGGGGTACAGTGAACAGAATCTTTGTGGGGTGCAGTGAACACAATCTTTGGGGGGTACAGTGAACACAATCTTTGTGAGGTGCAGTGAACACAATCTTTGTGGGGTGCAGTGAACACAATCATTGTGGGGTGCAGTGAACTCAATCTTTGTGGGGTACAGTGAACACAATCTCATACTTCTGAAGGTTTGAGGGTGCTGCCTGTTCCATACTCCCCCTACTCCTCATCTAGCCTTTTAGGGGTACAAACAATAGTAATTGGGGCCTAGTGTGGTTGTGTACGTGTGATATACATACACTTTTTTGGGATCATATTTTCTATTCCGCTATTTAATCAAAAACCTTTGGGGATCAGTTAAATTGGGGGATAGTCTGTGTTGGTACGTGTGAGAGAGATCCACCTTTCCAAGTTGTTGGGGTTCATCTCATACTTCTGAAGGTTTGAGGGTGCTGCCTGTTCCATACTCCCCCTACTCCTAGCCTTTTAGGGGTACAAACAATAGTAATTGGGGCCTAGTGTGGTTGTGTACGTGTGATATACATACACTTTTTTGGGATCATATTTTCTATTCCGCTATTTAATCAAAAACCTTTGGGGATCAGTTAAATTGGGGGATAGTCTGTGTTGGTACGTGTGAGAGAGATCCACCTTTCCAAGTTGTTGGGGTTCATCTCATACTTCTGAAGGTTTGAGGGTGCTGCCTGTTCCATACTCCCCCTACTCCTAGCCTTTTAGGGGTACAAACAATAGTAATTGGGGCCTAGTGTGGTTGTGTACGTGTGATATACATACACTTTTTTGGGATCATATTTTCTATTCCGCTATTTAATCAAAAACCTTTGGGGATCAGTTAAATTGGGGGATAGTCTGTGTTGGTACGTGTGAGAGAGATCCACCTTTCCAAGTTGTTGGGGTTCATCTTATACTTCTGAAGGTTTGAGGGTGCTGCCTGTTCCATACTCCCCCTACTCCTAGCCTTTTAGGGGTACAAACAATAGTAATTGGGGCCTAGTGTGGTTGTGTACGTGTGATATACATACACTTTTTTGGGATCATATTTTCTATTCCGCTATTTAATCAAAAACCTTTGGGGATCAGTTAAATTGGGGGATAGTCTGTGTTGGTACGTGTGAGAGAGATCCACCTTTCCAAGTTGTTGGGGTTCATCTCATACTTCTGAAGGTTTGAGGGTGCTGCCTGTTCCATACTCCCCCTACTCCTAGCCTTTTAGGGGTACAAACAATAGTAATTGGGGCCTAGTGTGGTTGTGTACGTGTGATATACATACACTTTTTTGGGATCATATTTTCTATTCCGCTATTTAATCAAAAACCTTTGGGGATCAGTTAAATTGGGGGATAGTCTGTGTTGGTACGTATGAGAGAGATCCACCTTTCCAAGTTGTTGGGGTTCATCTCATACTTCTGAAGGTTTGAGGGTGCTGCCTGTTCCATACTCCCCCTACTCCTCATCTAGCCTTTTAGGGGTACAAACAATAGTAATTGGGGCCTAGTGTGGTTGTGTACGTGCGAGATACATACACTTTTTTTGATCATATTTCCTATTCCGCTATTCAATAAAAACCTTTGAGGATCAATTGAATTGCGGGATAGTCTGTGTCGGTACGTGTGAGAGAGATCCACCTTTCCAAGTTGTTGGGGTTCATCTCATACTTCTGAAGGTTTGAGGGTGCTGCCTGTTCCATACTCCCCCTACTCCTCATCTAGCCTTTTAGGGGTACAAACAATAGTAATTGGGGCCTAGTGTGGTTGTGTACGTGTGATATACATACACTTTTTTTGGATCATATTTTCTATTCCGCTATTTAATCAAAAACCTTTGGGGATCAGTTAAATTGGGGGATAGTCTGTGTTGGTACGTGTGAGAGAGATCCACCTTTCCAAGTTGTTGGGGTTCATCTCATACTTCTGAAGGTTTGAGGGTGCTGCCTGTTCCATACCCCCCCTACTCCTCATCTAGCCTTTTAGGGGTACAAACAATAGTAATTGGGGCCTAGTGTGGTTGTGTACGTGCGAGATACATACACTTTTTTTGATCATATTTCCTATTCCGCTATTCAATAAAAACCTTTGAGGATCAATTGAATTGCGGGATAGTCTGTGTCGGTACGTGTGAGAGAGATCCACCTTTCCAAGTTGTTGGGGTTCATCTCATACTTCTGAAGGTTTGAGGGTGCTGCCTGTTCCATACCCCCCCTACTCCTCATCTAGCCTTTTAGGGGTACAAACAATAGTAATTGGGGCCTAGTGTGGTTGTGTACGTGCGAGATACATACACTTTTTTTGATCATATTTCCTATTCCGCTATTCAATAAAAACCTTTGAGGATCAATTGAATTGCGGGATAGTCTGTGTCGGTACGTGTGAGAGAGATCCACCTTTCCAAGTTGTTGGGGTTCATCTCATACTTCTGAAGGTTTGAGGGTGCTGCCTGTTCCATACTCCCCCTACTCCTCATCTAGCCTTTTAGGGGTACAAACAATAGTAATTGGGGCCTAGTGTGGTTGTGTACGTGTGATATACATACACTTTTTTTGGATCATATTTTCTATTCCGCTATTCAATAAAAACCTTTCTAGGGCAAGATCTTAAATTACAGAAATATGAGGAGACCGTCAAATAAGGGCCGTGGCCTGGGTCGTGGTGCTGCTGGTAGAGCTCCTGTTGCAAGGAGAGGACATGGTCGATCTGTGCCAGCTACACGCACAAGTGAAACACCTTCCTCAAGTGTGAGTAGGCGACAGAACCTGCATCAGTATTTGGTAGGGCATCAAACGCCCCTAGAAGTGATGAGGCCAGAACAAGTTGAGGCGATAGTAGATTGGTTTGCTGCTGACAGTGCCTCCAGTTCCTTCACATTGTCTCCCACCCAGTCTACTGCAGAAAGGTCAGAGTTGGCACCTGCAGCCAATGTCCAACCGTCTTTCACCTCACCCCCTTGCAAATCAGGCCAGCAGTCTGAGCCCCAAGCCATACAGCAGTCTCTTATTCTTTTTGAGGACTCTGTCAGCAGGGTTTCCCAGGGCCATCCACCTAGCCCTGCCCCAGAAGTGGAAGAGATTGAGTGCAGCGATGCCCAACCACTTATTTCTCAAGATGAGTACATGCAAGGATCATCGCAGCACGTCTCCGATGATGACGAAACGCAGGTGCCAACTGCTGCGGCGTTCAGCATTGTGGAGACCGACAAGGAGGGCAGGGGTGAAGACTGGGTGGAAGATGATGTGGAGGACGATGAGGTCCTCGACCCCACATGGAATGAACGTCATGCAGGTGACCTGAGTAGTTTGGAGGAAGAGGCGGTGGTCGCACAGAGCCACCAGCACAGCAGAAGAGGGAGCAGGGTGCAGAAGCGGAGCGGCCGTGCCCTAGACACTACGCCCGCTACTGCCCAACGCAGCAAGGGAACGAGCGCACCAAAGTCAGCTCAAAGGAGTTCTCTAGCGTGGAAGTTCTTTAGAAAATGTGCTGATGACAGGACACGAGTGGTTTGCACCCTGTGCAATCAGAGCTTGAAGCGAGGCATGAACCTTCTCAACCTGAGCACAACCTGCATGATCAGGCATCTAAGTGCAAAGCACGAGCTGCAGTGGAGTACACACCTTCAAAACCAAGAAACGTCTCTGGCTCATCCTGCTTCCTCTTCTGCTGCAGTCTCGGCCGCTCCAGCCACATCTGTAGTGATACCGGCACCTGCCACCCCGCAAACAGACGATCTGTCAGCAACACCACCACCTGGGTCACCAACAACCATCTCCACAATGTCCCGTGGAAGCGTTCAGCTTTCCATCTCCCAAACACTTGAGAGGAAGAGGAAGTACCCCCCTACCCACCCGCGATCCCTGGCCCTGAATGCCAGCATTTCAAAATTATTGGCCTTTGAAATGCTGTCATTCCGTCTGGTGGAGACGCACAGTTTTAAAAACCTTATGTCGGTGGCTGTCCCACAGTACGTCGTGCCCAGCCGCCACTACTTTTCCAGGCAAGCCATCCCTTCCCTGCACAACCAAGTGGGGGAAAATATCAGGTGTGCACTGCGCAACGCCATCTGTGCCAAGGTCCACCTAACTACGGATACGTGGACCAGTAAGCACGGTCAGGGGCGTTATATCTCCCTAACGGCACACTGGGTAAATGCAGTGGCGGATGGGCCTGAGGCGGATAGCAATTTGGCGCATGTCCTTCCACCACCGAGGATTGCAGGGCGCTTCAGTTTGCCTCCTGTTCGTAACTCCTCCTACTCCGCTTCCTCATCCTCTACCGCCTCCTCATCCGGACAGCGTAACACCTTCACCACCAACTTCAGCACGGCCAGGGGTAAACGACAGCAGGCAGTTTTACAACTTGCCTGTTTGGGGGACAAACCACACACCGCGCAGGAGTTGTGGAGGAGCATGGAACAGCAGACAAATGAGTGGTTGCTGCCAGCGAGCCTCAAGCCCGGCCTGGTGGTGTGTGATAACGGGCGAAATCTCATAGCAGCTCTGGGCCTAGCCGGTTTGACGCACATCCCTTGCCTGGCGCATGTGCTGAATTTGGTGGTGCAGAGGTTCCTTAAAAACTACCCCGATATGTCAGAGCTGCTGCAGAAAGTGCGGGCCGTTTGTGCGCACTTTCGGCGTTCTCACCCTGCTGCTGCACGCCTGGCAGCGCTGCAGCGTAACTTCGGCCTTCCCGCTCACCGCCTCATATGTGACGTGCCCACAAGGTGGAACTCCACCTTGCACATGCTGGAAAGACTGTGCGAGCAGCAGCAGGCCATAGTGGAGTTTCAGCTGCAGCACGCACGCGTGAGTCGCTCTGCGGAACAGCACCACTTCACCACCAATAACTGGGCCTCCATGCGAGACCTGTGTGCCTTGTTGCGCTGTTTTGAGTACTCCACCAACATGGCCAGTGGCAATGACGCCGTTCTCAGCTTAACTATCCCACTTCTATGCCTCCTTGAAAAAACAATTCGGGCGATGATGGAAGAGGATGTGGCACAGGATGAGGAGGAGGATGAAGAGGTAACATTTCCAAGGCTTACAGGGCAGTCATTCGCAAGGGGCTCCGAGGGTGGGTTCCTGCACACGCAAACGCCAGGGACGCAATTGTCCAGCAGGGGCACAGTTCTGGAGGATGAGGAGGATGAGGAGGAGGAGGAGCTGGAGGAGGAGATGGAACCATGTTCACAGCAGGGTGGCACCCAGGCCAGCTCATGGCCATCACTGGTGCGTGGCTGGGGGGATACAGAGGACACGGACGATACACCTCCCACAGAGGACAGCCTTTCGTCGCCTCTGGGCAGCCTGGCACACATGAGCGATTACATGCTGCAGTGTCTCCACAACGACCGCCGAGTTGCCCACATTCTAACTTGTGCTGATTACTGGGTGGCCACGCTGCTGGATCCCCGTTACAAGGACAACGTACCGTCCTTAATTCACTCACTGGAGCGCGATCGCAAGATGCGCGAGTACAAGCGCACGCTGGTAGACGCCATGCTGCTGGCATTCCCATCTGACAGCGGGGCCACAGTGGAAGCACAAGGCAGAGGAGGAGGAGGAGGAGGTCGCCAACGCAACCAGGGCACCGCCAGCACCTCAGAAGGCAGGGTTAGCATGGCCGAAATGTGGAAAAGCTTTGTCAGCACGCCACAACAAACAGCAGCACCAGCAGCTCAGATGGAACGTCTTAGCAGGAGGCAGCATTTTACCAACATGGTGGAGCAGTATGTGTGCACACGCCTACATGTAGTGAATGACGGGTCTGCCCCCTTCAACTTCTGGGTCTCCAAATTGGGCACATGGCCTGAGCTTGCCCTTTACGCCTTGGAGGTGCTGGCGTGCCCTGCAGCCAGTGTATTATCTGAACGGGTATTTAGCACGGCTGGGGGCGTTATAACAGACAAGCGCAGCCGCCTGTCCAGAGACAATGTGGACAAGCTCACGTTCATTAAAATGAACCAGGCATGGATCCCACGGGACTTTTCCGTACCTTATGCAGAATAGCAATGGATACCGACCTTACCCACCCATTGTTCCATTTTTGCTCTTTCTCACTCTTTTGGGGTGTACCCTCATTTAAAATTTTTGAAAAGAAGCAGTGTTGGCTACCTCGTCCTCCTCCTCAGGGCCAGATTAATGTAGGGGCTATTGGAGCTGCAGCTCCAGGCCCCTACCTTTTATATAGGCCCCGGGTTGGCCATATTCACTGTTACCGCTCTTCTGTCACTTGTAAACACAGAAGTCTGGCTTCTATGCTCGCTTCCCCAGGCAGCACCCTCAGAACCTCCCCACACAGCGTGAAGGCCGGACAAGGAGGGACAGTTGGCGATGCATGGATGTGTTTATGGGCTTCAGAGACAGCATCCCATGTTGAATTAGGCATGCATGGCTGCACCCTTCCTCCTCTGGGTGCATGGCAAGGCACGGCCCTTAAGGCCCTTCAAAATCCTCAGCACCAAGCCCATGATGCTGTTAATCCGGCCCTGGTCCTCCTCCACCGCCGCTTCCACCTACACCGCCCATAGGTGTGCGCAGCCTATTGCATTAAGGTGTGCACCCCAAAGTTGAAATACACATGCATGTGTTTGCCAGCAGGGAGAGTAATGTATCGGGGCCATGTACCTGTAGGCAAGGAGAAATAGAGCAGAGCAGGTCCCAGGGAGATCTTTCCCATCTCCTCACTGGCAATGCTATGTGCCCTAGGTGATTAGGGTGTGCCCAGGCACACCCAGCACACCCTGTGCGCACGCCTATGTCACCGCCACATCCACCACCACCTCAACCTCCCTCCTACTCCATATGGGCCTCGTCCTTCAGAGATGAAGAAGAACATTGTTTTATTTTTCTGTTTTTTTTTTGTTGTTTTAAGTTATTTCCCTATCCACATTTGTTTGCAGAGCACTTGCCATGCTCTTAATTACGTTTTGCTGCCATTTGCAGCACTCTAGCCCTTTCCTTTGGTGTTTTAGAGCCATTTTAGTGCCTTAAAGTTCGGGTCCCCATTGACTTCAATGGGGTTCGGTGTCCGGGAAAAGTTCGGTAAAAGTCCGGGACACGGACCCGGACTTTTTTTTAAAGTTCGGCCGAACCCGTCGAACACGGACATCTAGGTGTTCGCTCAACCCTAATCTTAATTGAAGATCGGCAGTACTCTGCCTATTGGGATCATCATATAGGCTAGTGAGTAGTGTTGAGCGAACACGGACTGTATTATTCGTGTTCGTACCGAATAATTGGATTTTTTTTACCCGAACACGGACACGGACACTTTACTGTATGTTCGGGTAAAAATCCGTGTTCGGTCGTTTTATTTCCGGGTTTTGCATGCTTTGGCGCTCTTTTCATGGCGGGCTTTCAACAGCCAATCAACAATCGTTTAACTGGTGTGCCTTAAGCCATCCCAGCCATGCCTGCAAATGTCTTAGTAGCTGTGATTGGCCGTCTGAAGCATGTGACCAAGTCTTTATAAGTTCGAGGCAGCCGCCGCAGCAGCGTCATTCTGCTGCTTAGCTAAGGGACAGAGCACACATCAATGTGCTGGCTGCTGATTAGGGAAAGATAGGCAGGAAAAAACCATTTGTGTCCGGATAGAATTGAGGGACAGGTCGGAGTGTTTAGGCAGGGCGAGTTGTAGGCATTTTAGGGATAGAGTCTGCTGAATTATAGGGTCAGTGTCTTCTACAAACTACAATCGATATTGCTGTGTGGGGGGTGGGGTGAATCTGCACTCAATCCTGATCTACGATCTCTTCTCAATCCTGTTAGGGACAGAGTCTGCTGAATTTTAGGGAAACTGTGTTCTACAAACTACAATCGATATTGCTGTGTGGTGTGGGATTGGAGATAGGCAGGTGTCATTGATCCACATCCATTTTTCTGTGTGTGAGCTGCAGTGAACACAATCTTTTTGGGCTGCAGTGAACACAATCTTTTTGGGCTGCAGTGAACACAATCTTTTTGGGCTGCAGTGAACACAATCTTTTTGGGCTGCAGTGAACACAATCTTTTTGGGGTGCAGTGAACAAAATCTTTTTGGGGTGCAGTGAACACAATCCTTTTTGGTGTGCAGTGAACACAATCTTTGTGGGGTGCAGTGAACAAAATCCTTTGTGGGGTGCAGTGAACACAATCTTTTTGGGGTGCAGTGAACAAAATCCTTTTTGGGGTGCAGTGAACAACATCCTTTTTGGGGTGCAGTGAACACAATCTTTTTGGGGTGCAGTGAACAAAATCCTTTGTGGGGTGCAGTGAACACAATCTTTTTGGGGTGCAGTGAACACAATCTTTTTGGGGTGGAGTGAACAACATCCTTTTTGGGGTGCAGTGAACAAAATCCTTTTTGGGGTGCAGTGAACAAAATCATTTTTGGGGTGCAGTGAACACAATCTTTGTGGGGTGCAGTGAACACAATCTTTTTGGGGTGGAGTGAACAACATCCTTTTTGGGGTGCAGTGAACAACATCCTTTTTGGGGTGCAGTGAACACAATCTTTTTGGGGTGCAGTGAACACAATCTTTGTGGGGTACAGTGAACAGAATCTTTGTGGGGTGCAGTGAACACAATCTTTGGGGGGTACAGTGAACACAATCTTTTTGGGGTGCAGTGAACACAATCTTTGTGGGGTGCAGTGAACACAATCTTTTTGGGGTGGAGTGAACAAAATCATTTTTGGGGTGCAGTGAACAACATCCTTTTTGGGGTGCAGTGATCAAAATCCTTTTTGGGGTGCAGTGAACACAATCTTTTTGGGGTGCAGTGAACAAAATCCTTTGTGGGGTGCAGTGAACATAATCTTTGTGGGGTGCAGTGAACACAATCTTTGGGGGGGTACAGTGAACACAATCTTTTTGGGGTGCAGTGAACACAATCTTTGTGGGGTACAGTGAACAGAATCTTTGTGGGGTGCAGTGAACACAATCTTTGGGGGGTACAGTGAACACAATCTTTTTGGGGTGCAGTGAACACAATCTTTGGGGGGTACAGTGAACACAATCTTTTTGGGGTGCAGTGAACACAATCTTTGTGGGGTGCAGTGAACACAATCTTTGGGGGGGTACAGTGAACACAATCTTTTTGGGGTGCAGTGAACAACATCCTTTTAGGGTGCAGTGAACACAATCTTTGTGGGGTGCAGTGAACAACATCCTTTTAGGGTGCAGTGAACACAATCTTTGTGGGGTACAGTGAACAGAATCTTTGTGGGGTGCAGTGAACACAATCTTTGGGGGGTACAGTGAACACAATCTTTGTGAGGTGCAGTGAACACAATCTTTGTGGGGTGCAGTGAACACAATCATTGTGGGGTGCAGTGAACTCAATCTTTGTGGGGTACAGTGAACACAATCTCATACTTCTGAAGATTTGAGGGTGCTGCCTGTTCCATACTCCCCCTACTCCTCATCTAGCCTTTTAAGGGTACAAACAATAGTAATTGGGGCCTAGTGTGGTTGTGTACGTGTGATATACATACACTTTTTTTGGATCATATTTTCTATTCCGCTATTTAATCAAAAACCTTTGGGGATCAGTTAAATTGGGGGATAGTCTGTGTTGGTACGTGTGAGAGAGATCCACCTTTCCAAGTTGTTGGGGTTCATCTCATACTTCTGAAGGTTTGAGGGTGCTGCCTGTTCCATACTCCCCCTACTCCTAGCCTTTTAGGGGTACAAACAATAGTAATTGGGGCCTAGTGTGGTTGTGTACGTGTGATATACATACACTTTTTTTGGATCATATTTTCTATTCCGCTATTTAATCAAAAACCTTTGGGGATCAGTTAAATTGGGGGATAGTCTGTGTTGGTACGTGTGAGAGAGATCCACCTTTCCAAGTTGTTGGGGTTCATCTCATACTTCTGAAGGTTTGAGGGTGCTGCCTGTTCCATACCCCCCCTACTCCTCATCTAGCCTTTTAGGGGTACAAACAATAGTAATTGGGGCCTAGTGTGGTTGTGTACGTGTGATATACATACACTTTTTTTGGATCATATTTTCTATTCCGCTATTTAATCAAAAACCTTTGGGGATCAGTTAAATTGGGGGATAGTCTGTGTTGGTACGTGTGAGAGAGATCCACCTTTCCAAGTTGTTGGGGTTCATCTCATACTTCTGAAGGTTTGAGGGTGCTGCCTGTTCCATACTCCCCCTACTCCTCATCTAGCCTTTTAGGGGTACAAACAATAGTAATTGGGGCCCAGTGTGGTTGTGTACGTGTGATATACATACACTTTTTTTGGATCATATTTTCTATTCCGCTATTTAATCAAAAACCTTTGGGGATCAGTTAAATTGGGGGATAGTCTGTGTTGGTACGTGTGAGAGAGATCCACCTTTCCAAGTTGTTGGGGTTCATCTCATACTTCTGAAGGTTTGAGGGTGCTGCCTGTTCCATACCCCCCCTACTCCTCATCTAGCCTTTTAGGGGTACAAACAATAGTAATTGGGGCCTAGTGTGGTTGTGTACGTGTGATATACATACACTTTTTTGGGATCATATTTTCTATTCCGCTATTTAATCAAAAACCTTTGGGGATGAGTTAAATTGGGGGATAGTCTGTGTTGGTACGTGTGAGAGAGATCCACCTTTCCAAGTTGTTGGGGTTCATCTCATACTTCTGAAGGTTTGAGGGTGCTGCCTGTTCCATACCCCCCCTACTCCTCATCTAGCCTTTTAGGGGTACAAACAATAGTAATTGGGGCCCAGTGTGGTTGTGTACGTGTGATATACATACACTTTTTTTGGATCATATTTTCTATTCCGCTATTTAATCAAAAACCTTTGGGGATCAGTTAAATTGGGGGATAGTCTGTGTTGGTACGTGTGAGAGAGATCCACCTTTCCAAGTTTTTGGGGTTCATCTCATACTTCTGAAGATTTGAGGGTGCTGCCTGTTCCATACCCCCCCTACTCCTCATCTAGCCTTTTAGGGGTACAAACAATAGTAATTGGGGCCTAGTGTGGTTGTGTACGTGTGATATACATACACTTTTTTTGGATCATATTTTCTATTCCGCTATTTAATCAAAAACCTTTGGGGATCAGTTAAATTGGGGGATAGTCTGTGTTGGTACGTGTGAGAGAGATCCACCTTTCCAAGTTGTTGGGGTTCATCTCATACTTCTGAAGGTTTGAGGGTGCTGCCTGTTCCATACTCCCCCTACTCCTCATCTAGCCTTTTAGGGGTACAAACAATAGTAATTGGGGCCTAGTGTGGTTGTGTACGTGTGATATACATACACTTTTTTTGGATCATATTTTCTATTCCGCTATTTAATCAAAAACCTTTGGGGATCAGTTAAATTGGGGGATAGTCTGTGTTGGTACGTGTGAGAGAGATCCACCTTTCCAAGTTGTTGGGGTTCATCTCATACTTCTGAAGGTTTGAGGGTGCTGCCTGTTCCATACTCCCCCTACTCCTAGCCTTTTAGGGGTACAAACAATAGTAATTGGGGCCTAGTGTGGTTGTGTACGTGTGATATACATACACTTTTTTTGGATCATATTTTCTATTCCGCTATTTAATCAAAAACCTTTGGGGATCAGTTAAATTGGGGGATAGTCTGTGTTGGTACGTGTGAGAGAGATCCACCTTTCCAAGTTGTTGGGGTTCATCTCATACTTCTGAAGGTTTGAGGGTGCTGCCTGTTCCATACTCCCCCTACTCCTCATCTAGCCTTTTAGGGGTACAAACAATAGTAATTGGGGCCTAGTGTGGTTGTGTACGTGTGATATACATACACTTTTTTTGGATCATATTTTCTATTCCGCTATTTAATCAAAAACCTTTGGGGATCAGTTAAATTGGGGGATAGTCTGTGTTGGTACGTGTGAGAGAGATCCACCTTTCCAAGTTGTTGGGGTTCATCTCATACTTCTGAAGGTTTGAGGGTGCTGCCTGTTCCATACTCCCCCTACTCCTAGCCTTTTAGGGGTACAAACAATAGTAATTGGGGCCTAGTGTGGTTGTGTACGTGTGATATACATACACTTTTTTTGGATCATATTTTCTATTCCGCTATTTAATCAAAAACCTTTGGGGATCAGTTAAATTGGGGGATAGTCTGTGTTGGTACGTGTGAGAGAGATCCACCTTTCCAAGTTGTTGGGGTTCATCTCATACTTCTGAAGGTTTGAGGGTGCTGCCTGTTCCATACCCCCCCTACTCCTCATCTAGCCTTTTAGGGGTACAAACAATAGTAATTGGGGCCTAGTGTGGTTGTGTACGTGTGATATACATACACTTTTTTTGGATCATATTTTCTATTCCGCTATTTAATCAAAAACCTTTGGGGATCAGTTAAATTGGGGGATAGTCTGTGTTGGTACGTGTGAGAGAGATCCACCTTTCCAAGTTGTTGGGGTTCATCTCATACTTCTGAAGGTTTGAGGGTGCTGCCTGTTCCATACTCCCCCTACTCCTCATCTAGCCTTTTAGGGGTACAAACAATAGTAATTGGGGCCTAGTGTGGTTGTGTACGTGTGATATACATACACTTTTTTTGGATCATATTTTCTATTCCGCTATTTAATCAAAAACCTTTGGGGATCAGTTAAATTGGGGGATAGTCTGTGTTGGTACGTGTGAGAGAGATCCACCTTTCCAAGTTGTTGGGGTTCATCTCATACTTCTGAAGGTTTGAGGGTGCTGCCTGTTCCATACCCCCCCCTACTCCTCATCTAGCCTTTTAGGGGTACAAACAATAGTAATTGGGGCCTAGTGTGGTTGTGTACGTGTGATATACATACACTTTTTTTGGATCATATTTTCTATTCCGCTATTTAATCAAAAACCTTTGGGGATCAGTTAAATTGGGGGATAGTCTGTGTTGGTACGTGTGAGAGAGATCCACCTTTCCAAGTTGTTGGGGTTCATCTCATACTTCTGAAGTTTTGAGGGTGCTGCCTGTTCCATACTCCCCCTACTCCTCATCTAGCCTTTTAGGGGTACAAACAATAGTAATTGGGGCCCAGTGTGGTTGTGTACGTGTGATATACATACACTTTTTTTGGATCATATTTTCTATTCCGCTATTTAATCAAAAACCTTTGGGGATCAGTTAAATTGGGGGATAGTCTGTGTTGGTACGTGTGAGAGAGATCCACCTTTCCAAGTTGTTGGGGTTCATCTCATACTTCTGAAGGTTTGAGGGTGCTGCCTGTTCCATACCCCCCCTACTCCTCATCTAGCCTTTTAGGGGTACAAACAATAGTAATTGGGGCCTAGTGTGGTTGTGTACGTGTGATATACATACACTTTTTTGGGATCATATTTTCTATTCCGCTATTTAATCAAAAACCTTTGGGGATCAGTTAAATTGGGGGATAGTCTGTGTTGGTACGTGTGAGAGAGATCCACCTTTCCAAGTTGTTGGGGTTCATCTCATACTTCTGAAGGTTTGAGGGTGCTGCCTGTTCCATACCCCCCCTACTCCTCATCTAGCCTTTTAGGGGTACAAACAATAGTAATTGGGGCCTAGTGTGGTTGTGTACGTGTGATATACATACACTTTTTTTGGATCATATTTTCTATTCCGCTATTTAATCAAAAACCTTTGGGGATCAGTTAAATTGGGGGATAGTCTGTGTTGGTACGTGTGAGAGAGATCCACCTTTCCAAGTTTTTGGGGTTCATCTCATACTTCTGAAGATTTGAGGGTGCTGCCTGTTCCATACCCCCCCTACTCCTCATCTAGCCTTTTAGGGGTACAAACAATAGTAATTGGGGCCTAGTGTGGTTGTGTACGTGTGATATACATACACTTTTTTTGGATCATATTTTCTATTCCGCTATTTAATCAAAAACCTTTGGGGATCAGTTAAATTGGGGGATAGTCTGTGTTGGTACGTGTGAGAGAGATCCACCTTTCCAAGTTGTTGGGGTTCATCTCATACTTCTGAAGGTTTGAGGGTGCTGCCTGTTCCATACTCCCCCTACTCCTCATCTAGCCTTTTAGGGGTACAAACAATAGTAATTGGGGCCTAGTGTGGTTGTGTACGTGTGATATACATACACTTTTTTTGGATCATATTTTCTATTCCGCTATTTAATCAAAAACCTTTGGGGATCAGTTAAATTGGGGGATAGTCTGTGTTGGTACGTGTGAGAGAGATCCACCTTTCCAAGTTGTTGGGGTTCATCTCATACTTCTGAAGGTTTGAGGGTGCTGCCTGTTCCATACTCCCCCTACTCCTAGCCTTTTAGGGGTACAAACAATAGTAATTGGGGCCTAGTGTGGTTGTGTACGTGTGATATACATACACTTTTTTTGGATCATATTTTCTATTCCGCTATTTAATCAAAAACCTTTGGGGATCAGTTAAATTGGGGGATAGTCTGTGTTGGTACGTGTGAGAGAGATCCACCTTTCCAAGTTGTTGGGGTTCATCTCATACTTCTGAAGGTTTGAGGGTGCTGCCTGTTCCATACCCCCCCTACTCCTCATCTAGCCTTTTAGGGGTACAAACAATAGTAATTGGGGCCTAGTGTGGTTGTGTACGTGTGATATACATACACTTTTTTTGGATCATATTTTCTATTCCGCTATTTAATCAAAAACCTTTGGGGATCAGTTAAATTGGGGGATAGTCTGTGTTGGTACGTGTGAGAGAGATCCACCTTTCCAAGTTGTTGGGGTTCATCTCATACTTCTGAAGGTTTGAGGGTGCTGCCTGTTCCATACTCCCCCTACTCCTCATCTAGCTTTTTAGGGGTACAAACAATAGTAATTGGGGCCCAGTGTGGTTGTGTACGTGTGATATACATACACTTTTTTTGGATCATATTTTCTATTCCGCTATTTAATCAAAAACCTTTGGGGATCAGTTAAATTGGGGGATAGTCTGTGTTGGTACGTGTGAGAGAGATCCACCTTTCCAAGTTGTTGGGGTTCATCTCATACTTCTGAAGGTTTGAGGGTGCTGCCTGTTCCATACTCCCCCTACTCCTAGCCTTTTAGGGGTACAAACAATAGTAATTGGGGCCTAGTGTGGTTGTGTACGTGTGATATACATACACTTTTTTGGATCATAATTTCTATTCCGCTATTTAATCAAAAACCTTTGGGGATCAGTTAAATTGGGGGATAGTCTGTGTTGGTACGTGTGAGAGAGATCCACCTTTCCAAGTTGTTGGGGTTCATCTCATACTTCTGAAGGTTTGAGGGTGCTGCCTGTTCCATACCCCCCCTACTCCTCATCTAGCCTTTTAGGGGTACAAACAATAGTAATTGGGGCCTAGTGTGGTTGTGTACGTGTGATATACATACACTTTTTTTGGATCATATTTTCTATTCCGCTATTTAATCAAAAACCTTTGGGGATCAGTTAAATTGGGGGATAGTCTGTGTTGGTACGTGTGAGAGAGATCCACCTTTCCAAGTTGTTGGGGTTCATCTCATACTTCTGAAG